>NW_015557103.1:210704-212837 GCF_001515605.1 Sinocyclocheilus anshuiensis | reverse complement strand
CGCGCCCGCCACTCCGCCTCGGCGAAAGCGGAGCCGGCACCGTGAGGAATGCTGGTGAAGTCTCCCTCCTCAAAGAGAGCCTTCTGAGAGCGAAGCATACGCAGTAACAAACGCTCGCAATGAGAGCTGACTCTGCGTGCTTCGCTCCCAAGCAGACAACACAACCTGTGTGTGTCCCCACCCGAAATATAGCGCGGGCAGGGAGGAACACACAGCCTGAACGCTGCCTGCTCTCGCCCAAATGCTTCAATTTTGATGAAGCCTTAGACATACTGGAGCTTATTTAGAGTGAAAAACAACAATAAATATGACAACAGCATGGGACTGACACAACACAGAGCGCTTGCTGAATGACAAAAAGCTGACGCCGGTTTCACCGCATGTGCGTTTATTCCTGGTCTCTACATCACACGCCTGTGACGTCTCGCCCTTCCATTGGACTGATTACACACGTGATTCAGAGCGTGGTCGCGCTGAAGGCGTTCCCGAAGGATTTCGACGCAGCTCGAGTTCCTGAAAAGGAACTACATTATCACCTAAAAAAAATTCTTAAAACTACATTCCGTGACACAAAAACAGTATTATTTATAAAAATATAGTGGATTTGGGCATCCGACATGACACTTGCTGTGAAAAATACTGCAAGCGGGGTGATACAAACAGTGAAATGGTTGGAGTTCTGTTATCACTAAAATATTGCACCGCTGGCTGGCTCACAGAATTGGCTCTCAGCCAATCAGATTTGAGGACCAGAAAGAACTGTTGTCTAAATGAACAATATGACATGAGTAGCAATGCGATATCAGCACGGCTGTGATTTTGCCATAGGTACGAGACCGCAGGCTGAGTGCCATAGGTAATCACAGCTGTGCTGATATACAGCCATATCGCACAGCTAAAAGTGTGATATTGCATTTTTCCAACAGTTTGACGGCACAAGTGGGTAAATAAAAAAAGAGACAACAACTGAGTGTCTTTAAAAACCCTCTTTGTGCGGTACTACTTCCTTCAGCCAAGGATTAAAATCTCAGTTTTGTCTCAGTTTTTCTCAGCATTGTCTTGATCTAAAGTTAATAATTGTTAAACGTTTGTACCATATAATGTTAATTTTAATAGATAAAATAATTTACAACCCAATTCCAGAAAAGTTGGGACGTTTTGTGAAATGCCATAAAATCAAGAATATGTTATTTGTTCATTCTCTTTAACCTTTATTTAATTGACTATAGTACAAAGAAAAAAATTCCAATGTTTTCACTGGCCAACTTAATTTTATTTTATTCACACTCCAAAAAAGTTGGGACATAAGCATGTTTGTCATTATGTCGTATCAACTTTTTTTTTAATTACAGTGTTTAATTGTTTTGGAATTGAGGATACTAATTGTTAAAGTTTTGCAAGCAAAATTTTTGTCCAATCTCGCTTGATACAAGACGTCAGATGCTCAGCAGTCTGTGATCATCGTTGTCTGATTCTCCTTTTCATGATGGGCCATACATTTTCAATAGGAGCCAGATCTGGACTGATCTAGCACATTCCCTCTGTGTCTACGAAACCACACTGTTGTAGCACATGCAGACTGAACCCTGGCATTGTCTTGATCTAATAACCATGGACTTCCCATGAAAGACGTCATCTTGATGGCAGTATACGTCTCTGTAAAAGTCCAATATATGCCTCCATGTCAATGGTACTTTCGCACATATGCCAGTCACCCATGCCATTTGCTCTGCTGCACCCCCATACCATGACAGACGTTTGCTTTTGCATCTGTCACTGATGAAAGTCTGGAGGGTCCCTTTGGTCTTTGGGACTGAGAACTCTAAGTCCACTTTTCACAGAAACAAGTTGAAATGTGGATTCATCTAACCACAGCACATATTTACACTTTTTAGTCTTTTTGATTATCTGAGATGAGCTCTGGCCCAGAGAACCCCTCGGCATCACTGCATAGAATTGATGTATAGCTTTCTTCTTGAGTAAAAGAAATTCAAGTTGCATTTATTGATGCAGCAGCAGACTAAGTGACAGTGGTTTTCCAAAGTACTCCTGAGCACATGTGGCTATATTTAACACTGCAGCATGACGGTTTCTTATGCAATGCTATCTGAGGGCTCAAAGGTTATGCGCATT
>NW_015557103.1:209882-210207 GCF_001515605.1 Sinocyclocheilus anshuiensis | reverse complement strand
CTGCTGAGGTTTCCTGCCTTTCCCTACACAGACCGAGATTTCTCTGGATTCCCTGAATCTTTTCACAATATTATGTATTGGTGAAAGACCTAAATTCTTTGAGATTTTGCTTTGAGAAATGTGATTTTTGATTTGTTTGACATTTCTCTCATGAAATTTGGCACAAAGTGATGAGCCATAATCCAGCTTTGCTTGCAAAGACTGAGATGCTTCTTTTATATCCAAACATGATATCCTCACCTATTACCAATTCACCTGCATACTGTGAACTGTTTCAAAACAGTTTAAAGGGGTCATATGATGCAATTTCAAGTTTTCTTTTCTC
>NW_015557103.1:204637-209610 GCF_001515605.1 Sinocyclocheilus anshuiensis | reverse complement strand
AACGACTTTGTTTGGTCTTCCAAAAGAGGACACGACTAGAAATCAGTGGTTAAGTTGTATTTACAACACTGTTCCAGAACAGTTCAACCCAAATATTCAGATGCGTGCAGCGCATTTTACAGAGGACTGTTTCCTGAAGCTGGGAGGGTCCCCACTGGATGCAACAAATGCCTCGTTTATAATGGGTTTTATTGGTTTTGTCTCGTCACGCTGGGACATGGCATCACAGTATGGTAAAGGGCGTAACATTTCCGTCATTTGCCTTTTTTGGAATTGGGGTTGTACATTCTCACCTAAAAATTCTTAAAGGGGTCATGAATTGAGAAATCAAAATTCCCTTGATCTTTTGACATATAAGAGGTCAATTTACTATAAAAACATCCTGTAAGCTGACGTAATAGTGTGGCTAAACACTGCCTCCACAGAAGAAGATCAACGCCTTCTTCTACATCACTGCATGTTTAGCCCTGCCCACCGATTCGCACATGCAGTAGATGACTAACGAGAGACGCAAATGCAGGTCAACACATATCGTTACCAAATGATAAAGATGGCTCCGAAGACAACAAGACATGGTTCATTGCCAAGCTGTGGAAAAACACAGTCTTTGCATTGCCTTCCTTCTTGTCCCAACATTAGGAAAGAGTGGATGAAGTTTATTTTTAATGAAGTTCCAGACCGCGTCAGTAAGAACTTGGTCCTTTGTTCACTTCATTTCAGCACAGATTCGTTTACAAACAAGGCACAACTAAATAATGATGTTTTTTGATTAATTGTTTTTGATAACATTATCAGTAGACCTTTTAAACCTCCTTAAACCCCCTTTACACAAAACAGCATTATTTATAAAATTATAGTGGATTTGGGTGTCCGGCATGACAATCGCTGTGAAAAACACAAACGGTGAAATGGTTGGAGCTCTGTTATCACGAGAATATCGCACCGTTAGAAAAGGCTCTCAGGCAATCAGATTCAAGGACCAGAAAGAACTGTTGCATATATATATATATATATATATATCACATGAGTAGTCGTGCGATATAGCTTTATAATATCATCATGGCTGTGATTTGCACATAGATACAAGGCTGCAGGCCATATATGGCTGTATATCAGCATGCGGTGATTACCAATGGCACTTGGCCTGCAGCCTTGTACCTGCGGCCGAATCACAGCCATGCTGATATACAGCCATATCCCACGGCTACGAGTGTGATATTGCCTTTATACAACAGTTAGACGGCACAAGTGTGTAAATAAAAAGACAACAACGGAACAAAAACCCCTCTAATTCTAATCCTAAGTGTAAATAAAGTCTCTTTTGTTGGATTTGTCAGAAAGTAACATATTTGAAGAGTGTCTGTAGATAAGAATGTATCAGTAAGAATGTCAACATATGAAATCCTAGAACACAGCTGCATTGAAAAGGTCTGAATTGAGGCCCAGACACTCCACAAATGCTATTATCTTAAAATCCTTCTCTATATAGTTACTTCTCTATACAATTATCGTATTTCACCCTGCAGTCAGATGTATGGTGTGCTTGACACTGTTACTAAGGGGAACTGGTTAAATAGACAGAACGACCATACCCTACAGGGCATTTTATAGGTGGCCTGTAATATAAGAGCAAATGGAGCCTTTGAGAAGAAGGCAGTGAGATTTGTTTATTCAGTGGAGTCTTATCAGGAGGCCACAGATGGTTTTAAAGCCGGAGGATGAGAGGATGAGGAAAAGTGCTCTCATCACCTGCTGCAGTGTTACATTGTGGACAAACTGAGAGAAAATAATCAGAAAACATAAATCAAAGATGTATGTGGGATACAGAATATCAGAAAGAAAGGGAGACAAACCCAGGTAAAAAAGAAGTACATTTAAGTTACACTAATATTGATGCACTTATTATATTTTTGCTATACTATACTAAGTGCATAATAAATGTGTTATTTTGGAACAATTTTAAGTATGTTAAGTGCTCAGAACTTCATTTGGACAACTTTAAAGGCGATTTTCTCAATATTTTCTCAATATCACCCTCAGATTCCAGATTTTCAAATAGTTGTATCTCGGCCAAATATTGTCCTAGCCTAACAAACCATGCATCAGTGGAAAGCTTATTTATTCAGATAAAGATAAATCTCATCCTTATGACTGGTTTTGTGGTCCAGAGTCACATATATGCTTAAGATGAACTTTAAGCTAATTGCAATATATTTTAATATATTTAGTTGTGTTAAAATGGAACAACTTAAAGTGTCTTTATTGTAATTTAATTGCACTTTATTACATTATTTAAAATATACTTTTATTCTTCTTGAAGTACAGTTAGAATATATTTTAAGCTTCACTTTAATGTACTTCTAGTACATTTTCAATAGCATTTCAGCTCGTTAGAAATGCATTACCAGCACACTATTACTGTTTTATAAAGGTATTTTTCAGCATTCTAAAATGGTATATTAAAAAGTACAAAAATCATTAAATGAACATGAAATACATGTACACACACTTTCACATCTAGAAAACTTGAATGTACTATATCCTGTGTACATTACAACAATATATTCCTTGCGTACATTTAAAAAGTAAAGGAGAATATATAAACTCTTGACCAAAATTGTAATAAATTAAAATAAAGATCAGTGAAATGCTATAACAGAACTACTTTAATCAATTTGTAGAACATTTCTGTTATACCTGTATAACTGGAAAGTAATATTCCATCACTGAATAAAAAATCATATTGCAATTTTATGCACACACATACATAAAGAAGTTACTGAAAAACAATAAAGAGCAGAAGCGAATAAAGTTTTTTTTTTTACAAAGTTAAGCCTGCAAATGGATAAACCAAAGAAACAGAACATTTAAAATGTCACCATCGTCATCTTCAAGTGGATGATCACTTTTCTTTGAGTACAACTTTGCATTTTATGAATCTGAGGGCTTGCAGTCAGATACTGTGGTCTTTGAAAACTGCATTGCAGTGTCTGTGAAAGGAAAATAATTAATCAGTGGTTTTGAGTTGTGTTTTTGAATATCACATGCATTATAACATGCATGGATATGCATTAGAATTTCTTTTGCCTGTTTACACCTGGTCACTTCATACATTTTCTTTGGTGTATACCAGAGATCTGTTGTCACCATAAAACACTCTGTTACGTTGAACATAAGTTTAGAAGAGGCCCAACATCTCTACAACAGAAGTGCTGAATCCAAAGTTAGCATGACACTCAGAGCCCCAATAGTCACTTTATTAGGAAATATGTCAGCCACCGTTGAACTTGTGAGATTCATTGATATGAGATTAAAACAAATTTACCACTTTCCTAATCTGATTTCAATTTGTCTTCTAGTGCAACAGCAGCTGATATGAAATTTTTTTTTAAACTTAATATTTCACAATGAAATACTCATTTATTTTTAACATTTACATAATTGTTAAATTACAAATTGTTGAAGAAAAAAAACACTCAATTGCTATAACGTCAAATTATTCTTATACACTAGACAATGTTTTTATAGTTGTTATATGACAGACAAATGTCACTACCTAGACTTTAAGCAACCAAATACCCAGTGCCTATAGTTGCTAGATAACTAGCTAGTACGTGTCAGTGTCACGTTATATTAACATTCCACGTGTTAGTTAACATTTGCAAATGCACACCAGCACTATCCACCAAGGAAAAACTCAGAAGTGAACTTAAAGTTAGGGTTAGAATTAGTTAATCAAATGGCTAATAAAAACCTACCACCGAGGAGGAGTGTTTCTGTGGGCAATATCTTCATCTGTTTGTGTCTGCTTTGACTTGGAAGACACACCTTTTAAGCACCTATTAAGTTGTTCACGGGAGATGGGAGCCGCCATCATGTCAAGATGGCGCCGATGACGATGGTGGCCTCCGTGGCGTGCTCTGCAGTTGTTTTTGTGTTTTTGTTAGTTTGTCCTGTCTTTAGTTATATCCCTGCAATCAGTTTCACCAGAGACAAATTGCTGGACATTCGGCACTACACATCACCTGCTATATTACCGGTTTTGCTGGACATAGTAGTTGAATCCGTCCTCTGCACTTCTATAACTGTCTGGTTCAGCAACTGTCATTGGTACAACCCTCCCTTCTCTTCAAGAACAGTACTCATCCAGAGTGAGCAAAAGGGCTAGCAAAATCACTCTGGACCCCTCACATCCAGCACACTCCCTCTTTGAACTGTTGCCATCTGGTCGATGCTACAGAGCTCTGAGCACCAGAACGACCAGACACAGGAACAGTTTCTTCCCTCAGGCAATCCATCTCATGAACACTTGACAATAACTGTGGAACACACAACACTATTTATACACTAATACAACTTATTTATCTAACACACATACTTAGTCTACACCTCAAATTTGCACATAATATTCCTGTAAATACAAAACTGTCTATTGTAATATACCTGCACATACAATTGTCAATTTATATATTGTTATTCCTTATTTACTTGTTCTATTTTTTATTCTTCTTTTATTATATGTGTTTTTGTTCTGTCGCTGTCATTCTGTTGCACTGCGGAAGCTTCTGTCATGAAAACAAATTCCTCGTATGTGAAAACATACCTGGCAATAAAGCTCATTCTGATTCTGATTCTGATTCTGATTCTGACTTGGTTTTCTAGTCAGGAAAATAAAATAAAGCTAAAAACATGTTACCATCTCAACAGCATACAGCCGTGTGATTGGACAATTACCTGCAACGTCAATTTGAAAAGCTTGGCTCTGATTGGTCACATTGAATGTAACAGAAATTACATATTATAGAGTCACAAAATAATAAGGTTCTAAATCTACACATATAGACGCTTTGTGCTATAAATGTACTATCTGAATTTAATTAACGTATATTTTTAATACTTTTAAGAGTACTTCTTTTTCACCTAGGAAGGGGAACTGAAATTAAGACAGAACTGAGAAAAACAATGAAATGTGT
>NW_015557103.1:199637-202137 GCF_001515605.1 Sinocyclocheilus anshuiensis | reverse complement strand
CATGCTGTTGGCCAAAATACATGTGCGTTAGGTGAACAGGGATGCATTTAAAGAAATGTAAGACTGTGTTTTGATTGCAGTAGAACTGCACACACCACAACATATATTGACCTTGGCAAACTATCTAGAGTTTTACAGAGCAAATTGCTCTTTAGATTTAAAATGCACAGACAGTTTATTGGTCTAAACGATTTCATTAAAAAAATCCCACTGTATCTATTGCACAGCATACTACAGGCATGGATATAATTATCTTTTCTTTTTGGGAAGGAAATAATTGTGTGGACAAAAGGTTCTGACATGGGTGTAACACCTACAGTTAAGATACATTTAAATGCAAAGTAACAGGGAGTATGGCAGGGAGACACAGCGTCTCGTTCCCTTCGGGGAAACATGGTTACATATGTAACCTGGAGACGTTCCCCTTCACCAAAACAAGGTGAAAATTGTGTGCTTCACTCTATGGCGCCATGTACTGGAAAGAGCAGTGTGTCTCAAACCTGAGAAAGGGACATGGAGGCATAAATACTCTCCTGTCCTTCTCCCCCACTGACCAGACGACCATTGCCACATCTTTGAGCAGATAAGAATCAGCAAACATATGAGCTCAGACTCAATCAGCGAGATCATAAAGCACTTCCTCACCATTATATCCAGAGTCTGGCTGCGTCCTCCTGCCAAATAGTTCAAAGACGCTTGGATGGAGAAAAGACACTTCACAAATAAGCACGTCTTGAGGAGCGCTTGCTTGTGGTGCATACCAGCAATACACCCTTGAACTATGGCTTTGGTCCACCGTCTGTGCGCTGACCTACAGAAAATGGTTTAATTGCAGCACTGTTGACCCTGCACTGACCCACTTCCTTCTCAGATACAAAACATCCCAATTAGAAGAGCTTCAACCTTGGAATTTTCTGGGGAGGCTTTTGGTGAATAATTATGCCTCAAGCACTGTGGAGTGGTTCAGATGTTTTTGATGAAAAGATGAATGAGACTGGCACCATTAATTATGTTTTAGTTGAAAGCATGATTCATTTATCTCATGAATATCCCAACTTAGTAAAGAGTTCTCAGTTTAGTAAAGAAGTAGTGTAAGAATAATTTCAAGTTCATGCAGTGTTTTTTTGTTTTTTTTAAAAACCCATTATTAATCCATACGGCATTTTTCCAGTTCACTTACTAGACACCATTAATAAATACAAGGAGACAAGCTGAGGAAATGCTAAATTTATATTTAGTTATTGGGAAAGGGAAATACGGCCCAACGCCCTGTTTTTGATCTTGTGATTCAACAAATTAAAAGGATTTGTGATAGGGACTCCGTAAACAGAGAGTAAATTTTACCACCTGAAAGAGGTTATCTTTGGTATGGACTTTTCTTAAAACAACATCTCACCGACACTCCATCTGAGATGGGAGCACTTGGATAAGAAGAGGCTTAAAGACAAAAGAAAAGCAAATAAATCTGAAGCATAGATATCCCATACCTGTTTTGACCTGTATTGTGGCTAGCTGGACCTGCTCCAGATTCAATTAGAGATTTGGATTCAATTTGGGTCCCTAAACTTCTGCCTGGGGTCCCTGAATCCATCTGAGGGAGCTGACCAGGGTAAAGCAACATTGAGGTCAAGCTACACTCTGGGTAATTTTATGGCTATTTGGGTAAAATCAAACTCTACAGCTGTCCCTCAGAGCAGAGCGTATGTTCTTTTGGACAGCCATGGGAAAAGCAGGCTGGCGGATAATCTGAACCATGCTTTGACAAATCACAAGATCTTTGATAAAAAAAAAAAATTATATATTACAATTTCCAGTTTCCTTGAGTTAAATTTCAAGCAGTGCCAATATCAAAACAGACACTTATCATCTAAAAGCTTTCACTGTAGAAGAAGCATAGCAAAATACTACTTATGCAACAGTTCCAGTCCTTGAATCTGGCGTTCCAAGAGTGATGATATATACAGTACAGTCCAACAGCACTGGGACGTCACTGTTTGTATCACACTCCATTTGTCTTTGTCAGTTCTAGACTATGTGTGACAAGAAGTTACTGTCTTTATGAGTGAGTCAATGAATAATTCACACAACCATTTAATTCAGAAACATATTCAAGAATGAAACAAGTATGTGTGAGTCATTAAATCAATTTACTCAACTGTTTTTGTAATTACAAGATGGTAGAGTTTACAAATTATAGTTACAATTGGACATGAGCGCTTTTTACTTTTTCTTGAATTACAATAATTACATTTTTTTTAACTATTTGCATTGCTGGAGCAAAAATAGACACCATAACTGGCAATACTGTGTCCAAATTGAAATGTTCTAATGATTAAGTTCTTGTTTTTTGTTTTTGTCTTGAAATGTGGTATAAAAGCAGTATTACACTTGCAAAAGCCTTAATGCTCTTAATATCACCACATTTGTAATTACCTGTGGCACAAGGCCATTGCAGTCACATCTTGTGCCGGCAGTCGTAACATGTAATATTGCTTAGATA
>NW_015557103.1:197851-199311 GCF_001515605.1 Sinocyclocheilus anshuiensis | reverse complement strand
CTTCAGTAATCTCCATTTAATCTGACCACCTCTTCCTGTTTAGAGTGACAGTGTTCCACTCTTGCACTCTGTGGTGAATGATGTTGATGGATATGATTTATTTCTCTCTCTCTTGCTCTCCCTTACTGTCCTCTTCTTTCAACCCATTTCCTTTTCCACAAATTCCTTTAACTCTATCGGCCAATTTTCTGCTGTTATCTTATAATCATATTAAAAAGTCAGGCACCAGTCCTGGTCTGTGGGAACAAAACTATTCTCAAACTAAAATATCACAACCTGGCCTGTTATGGTGGCAGTGCTGCTTTAATGGTGCCAGACTAAAATGCCTATATGTGTATTAATAACTTAACAATTTGAATGAAGTAATATAGCCAGATTTATACTCATTGTGTCCTTCTGTTTTTAAGGCAAATGAGAACCTTCTAGAGACTATTTTGGAATTTAAAAGTCATGAGTGAAGAAATGACTGGCACTTCATTGAAACCACTCTCTAAAGTCTCTATTTTATGTGCATGTTGGGCGAATATGTGGAAACTGGCCACATCTGTATGGACGCCAGCATCCAGACAAAGCCATGAGCAAATGATCATTCCTAATGCTGGTGTTAGAATGGCCAGAGGGCTTCTTAAACAGAGGTGAGGGATCAAAAATAGGGAAATTATGGCAACGAACAATACCACCCAGCTCCTTCATTTTCTCACGCACTCCCACTGGGCGCAATGTAGCTAAACAGAGACACGGCTCAATTGGGAATTTCTGCCTCATTGTCCTTGGCAGTCTTTTCAGTTCAGAAACCCTTCAGTTGAACAAAGAAACATGGAAAAAGTCTCAGAGATCAAAGTTCCTGATATAATGGCTTGACCATTAGGTACTGAGTTTGACTTATACATCTGCAATTACACTTCTTTGTCAAGGATAACACAATAAAGTAACAAAATATAAAAAAAAAATATTAGAAGAAAACAGTTTTTACTATTTATTTTTTTTAATTACTGTGTAATTGGATGGTTTTAAAACTTTTTGATACCCGGGACCCCCAAATATGAGGATCCCCTTGCAAGGAACCTCTTTCTTAAGATATAAAATCTGCTATAGACTGTGTGAGAAAAACAGTAGGTGTGATGATATAAATTATTTGCAAAATCACTTTTATATTGTCATTGTACTAAAGCCAAAATAAATTATTACAATTATATCTGGAAAATATTTACTTCATAGTAAGTTAATGGCATATAATGCTCTACCAATTATGATATAATAATGTTAGACGTATAAACCCAAAGAGAAACATTTTCAATTCAGTTCAATGTGTTTATATAACACTTTTCACAATAAATATTGTTCCAAAACAGCTTTAGAGATAATACTGTATTACCTAACAAATCTCCATTATAAAAGCTAAAAGTGACAGTGGCAAGGTGAAACTCCCCAGAAAGATACAGCACAAGTACATATTATTC
>NW_015557103.1:155440-197770 GCF_001515605.1 Sinocyclocheilus anshuiensis | reverse complement strand
TATTATACCCCCCCCCCCCAAAAAAAAACAACTATATGCAGATTTGTTTTTACAGTATTTTTTACTGTTAAAAACTATATCTGTAAATAAAAAAAACAGTGATTTATCTCATGATTTCTATAAGTTAGTTTATATAAGTTAGTTTTAAAAAACGTTCTTTTTATTGAAGTTTTCATTGAACGTAACTGCAAATGTACTAGATCTTTCAAATCCATTTTTATTTACTGAACGACAAGTATAAACCCATACACCTGTAGATTTTTATGTGACTCACATGGGGTCTTTTGCTTTTAACTTTATCTGGATGAAAGCTAACAGTTATAATAGTCCCAGAAGGTTCCCATTAGTCTATATTCCAGCGGGATGATTTAAGTATATAGGTGATGAGAGAAGCCTGCATGGGTCGCGTCTGGCTGTGGAAACCACAAGAACAATGATTAATCCAGACAGAGATTTATAGATGGTAAAACCACGGTCCTCGTCTGGACATCTTCCCTCACACATTCCTCCATTCTGTGACTCCCAACACATGTGTCTTTTCTCAGAAGCACAAAAAAGTATTACTTTAATTATACAATTTTTTACCTCTGAAAACTTTGTGGTCTTTCAGTGTGGAGGTGGACAGAGACATAGTCTCATGGCACCACAATAGTGTGATTGAACACAAAAGCATGTGCACTGTTTTCTCAGAATAGTTTTGAGGAGTTTGATGTTATAGAATTTGATATAAAATGGTCAAATGCACCAGACTTTTTTCTTTTTCTTTTTAAGTTTATAAGATTAAATTGTAACTGACATTTTGGCTAAATGCTCACTGATCAACAGCTGTCATGAGGTGACAGAAAATCTCCACTGACCTGGTCTGAATTTAGTAAGATAACACTTAACCCTCTCCTTGCCAAAAAGAGTAGATCAGCAGTTTTGAGAACCTCAAAGATTAGATTTTTTTACTTTGATTTTCTATTTCATTATTGCTGTAAAAAGTCTAGGCTTTGTATTTATAAATGATCCAAAATAATATATACTAAAGTGAAAGTGACGTGATGTGTAGAGTATGGTGTCCCATACTCGGAATTTAACCCATCCAAGTGCACACAGTGTGTAGTGAACACACACACACACACACACACCAGGAGCAGTGGGAGGAGCCTTTTTTGCTGTGGTGCCTGGGGAGCAGTTGGGGGTTCTGTGCCTTGCTCAAGGTCTCACCTCAGTCATGGTTTTGAGGGTGGAAGAGAGTGCTGGTCATTCACTCCCCCCACCAACAATTCCTGCTGGTACTGAGACTGGGAACTTGCGACATTTGGGTTACAAGTCCAACTCTCTAACCATTAGGCCATGACTGCCCCCAAATGAAAAAATTAAAGACGGCATTAGAATACATTCTTGTTTCGGAATCTTTTATGTCTTGCCAGTTATGAGAAGGATCATTACACATTACATTTTATAAGTGCACTGGTAATTAATACTGTTTTTGCTGGAATTTCACTTTCTTGAAGCTTGGGAAAAGATATCACTATAATCGCTATCAACGTTGTTGTTGTTGACTGGGCCATTGTACCAAACCCACTGCTGTATTTATGGCCACTTGACATCCTCTGAGTGGTGGAAGCTTAACACACTGTCATGAACAGGAATCTCGTCTGCACGCCATGTTGTAGCTGGCACCTTTGAAGCGTAACAGTCTTACAGCGTGGTCACATCATTGGTTTGCTATAAGTCATTCAAAACTTTATGTCTCTTGTACACAAAGCCACAATGAACTCATATTGTAGACTTATGGGACACAAAGAGGGCTCTGTTGATAGGGGCCAAACTGGCTCCAGTCAGGAAATGTACATTCATCAGTTATCTTTGATTGCTGCCCCAAAACAAACAATGGGTCTCCAGTGATCACATACACTGTAGGAAACACATTTGTTCGAGAGACAACACATTTTCACAGACATAAGAACTGTTTTGTATGCATTATGATACCGACTTTTAGCCTGCCCTATTAAAATAGACAGAACAGAGGAGGATAGTACAAAATTCATAGATAGACATTAATTTTTGGACTCTCACATCCTAAACCCATTCAGACAAAAAATACTATTAATTGCAGCAAAACTAAAGAGGGAGCTTGAGACAGTTTGTAAATGTGTGTGTTGAAATAAATTGGTATATTTTGCCACCTAGTGGACACTTTTGGTTATACAGCGCACTTATGGCCCTGTGGACACACTTGACACATTAATTACATTTTCACTAGTTTTTATAGCTTTCAATATTTTTTTTTTTCAAATGGATATTAATTTAAATTAAATTAAAATATAATTCAAAACAATTATTACTCTTCTGAAAGTTATGAATAGTTCCACTACACTGCTACTCCTACCACATCTGAATATTTGTTTAATGGAAATGAAAACACTGGAAATGACATTACATTTTAACATGGGTCGCGGGGATGCTAGATTTGAATCATATGATATTTTTAATCATGTCATAATTTAATTTTACAATATTATATACAATTATTAATTTTTTTTTTTTTGCAGAATTTGACAATTACAGCTTGATTGGACTGTGGGACTACCAAATTTTTTTCATAATAGATTTAAATAATTTTCACACAATAAATACTGAAATGGTTTATGCTTCCTTCTTTATTTATATAATTTATATCATACACACACACACACACACACACACACACACACACACACACACACATAAATATATATAAAATGTGCTAATTTAGATTTTTATAATGGATTTTCAAATATTAAGACTGAAATGGGTCTGTGACAAGAGGAAAGGCATTTACAAAGTTGCAAAGATAAATAAATGTTTTAATGTGATCTTCATATGATCAAAAGAAGAGTTAAAATCTGTATAGTTTTAATAAAAAATAAACACTTGGGACATAAAAGTGCTTTAAGTAGAACTAACACTCATAGATGTTCTATTTATATAATCAGACTGCTTTCAATATAACAGACATTAAACTGAGAGAGCATTCATAACTTTTTGATTAATTATAGCTTCTGGATATGTTATCACAGTTAACACACTGTGCTAATTGAATGGATTAAAACAGGTGTCACTTTGAAGATTTCTTTGAATTACCCGTGACAAGAAAATGAATGGTGATTTGATCTAGTCTCTAAAGTTGAAACCATCTCACACTGAACCAAGACACTGCATTCCAGGAACATGCCTCACTGCCAAAACACACATATCAAAAACAACCCACAGTTAAATCTTGTAAGCCACTTGAACACTAGCAGTATAAGGACATCTTACAAAACCCACTTTTATGCGTTGGATAAGCATCCCTGCAGGTGTCCGTTTGCAGCTGGCTCACACACTTGTTTATATTTACATCATGGTTGATGTACATGGTGGCAGGGCCAACAAACTGTCCTCGGTGACTTTTCATAAAGGTTACATGAAGCTCTAGATCAGGGGAGTCAAACTTCGACAGAGGTTAACTCCAAAAATAATGAAACAGACATGAACCAGTTAAGCAAGACATCCATAATTACTTGAAGAATAATTCTGGCAAGTAGCAGGTGAAAGGCAGGTGTGTTGGAGCAGAGTCATATCTAAAATTCTCCAGGACTGTGGTCCTCCAGGAACGTTGACACGCTCTAGATTGAATTTAAAAATCATAAGATTGTGTTAGAGATCTGAATGTTCAGGCTTCTACTGCATTTATATATAGCCTATGCATAATAGATGGGTCAAGAGTGTGGAATATTGTTTTGAATTTTTACAAGTTTCAAGAAAAGTTTCAGTTTAATTTCTCTAAAAATGTCATGTGTATCATGTATCACCATATCACGATTCATTATATGAAATATCAATTATGTTATATTTTAAGATTTTATCTGACCTTGACACAGTCATGAGGGTCTGCAGGGGTCCTGTTCTTTCTTTCTTTCTTTCTTTCTTTCTTTCTTTCTTTCTTTCTTTCTTTATGATTATTTATATAGTATTATAATATTTATTATTATTTAGAATTATTTAGATATACAATTAATTTTATTTATATTTATTTTTTGGGATTTTAGATAAATTATACATTTTAGTATATTTTATGTGCTTTTGTCAGTTTTATTAGCTTTTGTTATTTAATATTTCTTGTTCGCTTTTTAGCTACTTTTATTTCAGGTTTTAGTAGTACTTCAACTCTCTTTATTTCAGTTAGTTGTGAAAGTTTAAAATTTTCATCTAATATTTCTTTCAATTTTTTTCAATTAATGAAAACTATTTTTAACAATGCTAGTTTTAGTTAATAACAACACTATTTTTTTTCTTTCTGATGTTGGTTGTACAACAACATACAACATGACATTTATTTGGTGGACAACGGTTTTTCAAATAGAAACAAGCAGCATATAATATACATGAATATAAGGTTGAAAATATGCATTGACCAATTATAATATTAACCACTTACATTTACTGTACATATTTTTTTGACACTTTTAATCAAAAGCTTTGTCAAAAACAACTTTGTGTGTAAACAAAGAAATAAATGCACTAAAGCTGCTTGAAAACATCTCTCAGGTATTTTTCATTGATGATGAAATTTGCTCCAACCTTCGATGGGCACATACCGGTTCTGAACATGTTGTTTCAGCTCTCATGTGAGTGAGATGAAGATGCGCCAGACATGACCTACATAAATATGTTCTACTATATTCTACAGTGACCATCTGCTATTTTGAAGCATGAGAGGACAATAACTCTTTCAGTGAGATATTGCTTAATTTGCTTTAGAGGTGTGGCATGGCTGTTGACCTTATGACTGTTTGTTTACAAATTCACTGTGCTAAAATTGTGAAACATCCAGTCATGGGAAGATGAGGGGCTTCCAGGAGGCAGAAAGTCTGACGTCTCTCTTTCACTGCCCAACCATCTGACCTCTCTTCCAGAACCATACAGACGGATGTTGATGGCAATCGGCCATCAGGACAAACAAGTGAGGGACAATGGAAGCTAAAACAGATTATGTGTTGCACAACTCACCCCTTGCTCAATTGTCCTAAAAATCCTTCTGAATTTCTCACATACCGTACAACAACTGATTCAAATGCTCTTCGGAAACAATAAAAGTCTAGTGTAAAATTGACCTGCCATGTTGTTGTGCTGTCAGGGAAGTTCTGGATGTTTACATGCCAACAGCTATCACATGGGTGTTGTTTGACTGTGTGACTATGTGAATTGCCTACACATTTCTCCCACAGATGGAGAGCTTGGAAAGGGAGGGGGGTCGGTGTTGCTAAGTTTGGCATGTGACTTGTTCTTTAGTGGGTTGTGTTAGAGGGCTGCATGTTTATCCGAATCGAGCCGCACAAACAAGTGGTGGGTGCAATCCTGTCCCAGCCGCCTCACAGATCAAGTGTCACAGACAGCCTGCCGCTATATAAACCCTGAGTGCCTCCTTCCCCAACAGATCAAATTAACCTCAGTAAAGGCAGAAGCAACCAGAAAAGCTCAAGCTCAACCAAAGGGCAAAGCAGTGAAGGTTATAAGGACTCTACCTCAAACGACAGCAATGGACATCCAAAGGGGTCAAATAGTCAGGGCTCCGAGTCCCATGGAGAGCCTGGAGAAGCAGCTGAGCTGCCCCATCTGCCTGGACATGTTCACAAAGCCAGTTGTCATTCTACCATGCCAGCACAATCTGTGCCGCGGCTGTGCCAGTGACCTCTACGACTCCAAAAACCCATATCACTTCTCTGGAGGCATCTTCCGATGCCCTACCTGCCGATTTGAGGTGGTGCTGGACCGCCATGGTGTCTACGGTCTGCAGAGGAATCTTCTGGTGGAGAACATCATCGACATCTACAAGCAACAGTTGGAGAAAGGAGGTAATGCCCTTGAACCCCCTTTGAAATCCAAAGAAACAAAAGAGTCTGTGTGCGAGGTACACGAAGATGAAAAAATTAACATCTACTGCATAACCTGCCAGACACCAACTTGCTCCATGTGCAAAGTATTCGGTCAGCACAAGGACTGTGAAGTTTCCACTCTAAAAGGTGTTTATGAAGCCAAGAAGTCTGAACTTAAAAATTCAATCGACCTGCTAGGCGCAAGCAACAGCTGCTTGCAGGCAATGTTAACGCAAATGGAGGAAATCTGCAAAACGGTTGAAGAAAACAGCCAAGCGCAGAAGCAGAAGTTGGGGGAGAAGTTAGATCTACTCTATGCCATCCTAGAAGACCGCAAGACCCAACTTCTAGAGCAGATCACTCAAGAACAGGATGAGAAGGTGGCTCTGGTGCGATTGCTAATCCAGCAGTACAATGAACAGATGCAGACCAGCACCAAGCTGATGGACAAAGCCTCCCAGACCATGGACAACAGCAATACGGCTGAGTTCCTCATCGCTGCCAAGAAGCTGATCACAGAAGCCAAAGATGCATCCAAGAACTCCCATCTACAGAGGCCAGAGCCCGGCTTTGAGAGTATGGACCACTTCACGCTCTTCACAGAAGACGTAGAGGCCATGCTTGCAAAAATGGACTTTGGAGTCCGTGGAGATGATGATGATGAGGATGAAGAAGAAGAAGAAGAAGAGGAAGAGGAAGAATAAGCAATGATAGACTCTAGAAAAAGGACTTGGTAGGGAAAAAGAGACAACAGTAGATAAAAAACCTTCATGGTTCATGATAAGGAAACTATTCTAGCTGCTTTTGATAACTGTGAGACAAGGGAAGTGCAATCTTAAAGCAGTTTTAGTACAAATTGTACAAATTGCACCATTGTAATGTCTTTCCCACTTGACTTTTGTACTTTTTTATTAATATTGATGTTTTTTATATTTTAGTAGAACATAGAAGTTTATGTTTTGTTTGCTAAATTAAAACTAGATTTATAAGCTGTAGAATACACCTCTGCTAACTTACTTTAGAATGTCATGTGAGATACAAATGTTTGAATACTTGAAATATTAAATAATGCACTTGACTGATGAACTGTAATGTAATGTTCATTTTCATTGGATAATTCAGTGAAAATAAAGGACTTACAAAAAAAAAGTGTCACTTATTTAAATTACACTATTTATTTGTTGAGGTGCACACACCTTCAGATGACCTTAAAGTTCTTGGCATTTTATCCCTTTCAACTGGGTTGCTGTATCTGCATTCTCTCCAACCTATATCCATGTGAGGTATTGCACTACACAGTTGAAGTGGGTGGCTATTTTAGCATGGTGAGAATGAGAGAAGCCACAGAACTCCAGGAATAGACTCACAGTGAGTTGCAGGCCTCATGTTTCCAACCCTGACAATTACAGCTGCTTACAGGCATGTTTGACGAAGTTATGGGACAGAGGTTAACACTGAATCTGCTATTAGCTATAAACACAGTTGCTATGGCCCTAAAACAAACCCTAACACTTGTTGCTGGATTTAAATAACAATCCTGTACATGTCAGGTAACCAAGTAATGTCATTGTACGTCTATAGATATAAAAAAGAATGTAAATAGTTTGAGCATAGAGACTAAGGAATAATTTCTTATTTTTAAAAACTGTAATGATTTTATACCATTAACGCTTGTCCTTGAAAGTATGCATAATATACATTCTATTTATTTTAATAAAACCACTGACACCGAGACAAAGGCTGGAGAGATAAAGGCTAATATTTAATGTTTACTGTAATGGCACCTCTAGCCGTGCCAAACCCTGTCAGCACATCTACCAAGCATTTAGATGTTCAACTTTCAATGGAGTACAAAGCAAATTATATATACTGCTGTGTGTTTTCACTGCTCTCCTTTCCACTTCATAACTTGTTTTTTTTATATTCTTTTACTCTAAAAGTTGTTTTATTCTGAATTTAATTCAGAATATTTATAAAAAATATTTTTAATAAATGTTTTAAATAATTGTTTTGTATAACCAGTCAAAATAATGTGTATAAACCCTTTTTTGGCTTTTAGTTTACTAGTCAGTTTTCTTCCCATACCTGCCTATGAACCCAGTGCCCTGTGGGCAAGATCCAACATGCAATATGAAGACTGGGCATCCCCATTCACTTACTCAGCATCAGTGGTGTAATGTAACTTAGTAATAATACTTCGTTACAGTAAGTAATTTTGGGAGAATCTGAACTTTACTTGAGTTTTAATATTTCTGTCAACTTTCACTTTTACCTCACTATCTGTCCTTAATAAAATGTATACTTTTACTCCGATACATTTCCCCGAAACATTTTCGTTACTTACAAAATAAAATCAGAAGAAAACAGACCGCAAGGTTTGTACTTGCAAACTAAAGCAGGTTTGAGAACCAGCGTTCTGGCGCTTGCAAGTTGACTCCTAAAAAACCCTTTGTGCAAACAAGTTTAATTGTAGTCAAGGCTGCGATATATCGTCTGCGCTAATATCATAAGTGCTGTTTTAAAGATGTGTGATCTGACATTATGGAGTAAACAAACAAACAAAATAAAAAAAAACACCCAGAGATTTAGTCTATTCAAATGCATTCAGAATGCCCATTCAAGATAAGAGGCAAAATGACTCTGTATGTCTTTTATATTTATATCATTTAATATAGTTAATCTACAAGAGTGCCATTTTCTCCAGATATCAGCATGATAACAAATGTAATATTGATTTTATACAAGTTTAACAAAGTTAGTATTACGTTTTTCCTCAATGAAAATAGTTCCAAAGAGCACTGTTTTGTGCCGCTGAGCAACACAGGACGGTGTTTCCTTATTGAATGAATCAGTTTTTTTCAACGAATGATTCAGTGACTCGCTCATTAAAATAGTCAAATGTTTCATTCCTGAATGAATCAACCTTTTGAATTAATTGATTTAAAGTCACCATGAAATCAAAATGGAAAATTCTTATTTTTTTAATGGAATACTGTAGTGTTTATTATAAATAATTAATCTGTGCACTTCATTATTATTTTTTAATTCATGTGCCCTCATAATCTTTAATCAAAAACGTTAACCTCCCCTCCCCCTCAAAACGACTCATCTTCTCTTCCAGTCAGGAGCTATGGCACGTGAGGGGTAAACGCTGGGATAAACGACACTCTCTCTCTCTCTCTCTCTTTCTCTCTCTCTCTCTCTCTCCCTCGCGCACGCTGTTTAGGCATGTTTTGTGCTGTTGATCTTCGTCATCCTTAATAAATAAAACATTTATTCATGCTTGGGTGTCGGCTGTGAATCCAGTGGAGAGAAATCCCCCACCACTAACTGCAAACCGGCATTCAGATCTGCCTCCATTTTGTTAGCAACGCCCGAGCTTCCAATGATCCAATCAATTCCCGAAGGATGAAGAATGAATCAACCTTTTGAATGAATCGATATAATCTCAATGACTCGCTCATTAACAGTGACTTGCTGCCACCTACTGGCGGCTTTAATTTCACATTTCAAGTATCTTTTCAAATACCAACATTCAACGTTTTATGTTTAAAACAAATCATTATTTATGCATTTGTAACTGCTGGTTAAATGCATCCATGTCCCCTATGAGCTGCATTAAACCGTATGTGTAAATTAATCTAAATGCCACTTCAGGTTGTCAGATGCAGATTCCAAGTGTCTCTTGCTAACCCAAATATATATATATATAAAAATCACTTTTCATACTTAAGTACAATAATTATCACATACTTTAGAACTTTTACTCGAGTAATATTCTAAACGGTGACTTTAGATTCTACCAAAGTCATTTTCTGGTAAGATATTTATACTTTTACTTAAGTGTGGCTTTCAAGCACTTTATCCAGCACTGCTCAGCGTGGACTAGGCTATAACACATCCAATAACAAATTTAGACACAAATCTTTACATTTAACTGCTGCAGTGTACTTTTTTTGTAGAGACATTTAGAAACAACAAACTTAAAGGACAATAACAATTCTGTGTCTGTTTAAGAGAGAAAAAAAAGCTGGTTTTAAACAATAGAAAATAACAGCTGTTTGCAGAGTTGACCTCTTGATTTAAAACTTTCCAAGTATGTTGGCCTGAGCAGCCGTGAATAGTATTGTGCATGTCTGTCATGTATATTTATCTGTTTAGTTTGAGGCTCAGCTTTCATGTTTCTAACACACTGGAGGCCATTCTGGCACGAGATGAAGTGTGTGCATGTGCGGGTCAAATCTCAACTCTTATTTTATAACAAAACTCAATCTAGAAACAAATTACTTTAAAGGTGTTCTTCCAAGATTTTCCATAAAACAAATGATTAATGTTCACAACTTGTACATTACTAATCATCATTTTAAGTACAAAAACATAATACAGATATTAGAAGAGTAACAACGAATCAGTTAGATACTGATCTCATTATATTTTAAACAAAGCCAAAATAGAGTTAAATGGTAGAGTTATTATTTGTTTCATTCTTCTAAGACATATGATAATCAGTCAACAAAAAGTGCTGTTAAACAAAATTCTCAATTTGGTATTGGGGTGGACCTGAGTAGGTTTAGATTATGTCCTTCTTGCCCATGTATGGTGCCACCAAAATAGAAATATTCATAATTCTCTTAGCTAATAAGTACAGTATCATGTTAGACACAAATGCTTGCACTCTGTCCCTGATTACACACATTTAAAAAGTTGTAGATATTGTATTTTATTAAATAATGTATTTTATTTTTCATTTATTAATAATAATTAACATGGAAGCTTAAATGTATGCCAATTTGTGTTTACCATATTTGATGCTAAATTTATATTTTAAACTTTCGTTTTGGGTGAACTATACACAATACAAATTGTCACTCTCCACAATACATATTGTTACATTTTTGTATTGCAATAAATTTTGCAATAATATTGAATATATTTTTCACTCCTAATAGAGATATCTTATTTTCCACAAGGAAATTAACTTCAGACTCAAAATAATATTGTTTAAATAATAGCCTACTTTGATTACAGCATGAAATAATTTTGCCCACACTGGGCGTTTTCATTTCTGGCTCTGGTTACAGATTTAACCTTAATTTGTCGGTTTCATTCTTCTCTATTTAACCACATTTACTTTTAAGAAACTCCTACTTTGCAGCTCAACACACTCAACCAGTGTGTGCAAAGATCCATTTGGTACACCAGAAAAGTCACTGAAAGCTCAGCAATGCTTCCCTAAATAAAAGCAGGACTTCCCCTAGCCAGCACCTAAGGCCAGAGCAGTACACGGGGGCTAATTTTAGAGTAATGAATCAGCTTTCCCATAGTCTAGCCCAGGGGTGGCGAACTCCGGTCCTGGAGAGCCGCAGTCCTGCAGAGTTCAGCTCTAACCCTAATAAAAACTCACCTGCCTGAAGCTTCCTAGTAACCCTTCAGGCCTTGATTAGCTTGTTCAGGTGTGTTTGATTAGGGTTGAAGCAAAACTCTGCAGGGCTGCGGCTCTCCAGGACCGACGTTCGCCACCCCTGGTCTAGCCCCTTGCACTAAAGGGCACCCTCTCATTCAACCTTTTAACCTACAACGTGAATAAAACAGTATTTTTTACTTATTTATTTTTGCCTGAACCACAGCTCTGGAGAGGGGCTTTTCTGATAACCACTAATGCAGAGACTCTTGCATTTTGTTTATCTACTTAATGCAAGGATAGTAACTGCTGTGTCATTTTAAAAACAAAATATTGTTTTGGTATATGGTATTACAGGGTGCACATCTAAGACTGCGCTATGATGTGTAAAACTATCCCACATTCATTTTTAGCCACCACAGACATTGCCTGTAGATGGGCATACAGTAAATAGAAACATTCACTCTGTCATCTTGCCATATGCCTCATATGCACCACTGTAGGGTGCACCAACATTACTTACGAAAGTCACATAAATGTTAAACTAAAACACAAAAATGTTATAATTTACTCACCCTCATGTTGTTCTGAAACCATTTACTGTAGTTAATCTTTAAAAAACACAAATTAAGATATTTTTAATGAAACCTGAGAGTTTTGTTCCTCCAATTGAAAGTCCATTACACCAATTCTTTGATGCTTCACAAAGTTCATAAAAAGATCATCAGAGAAATGCATATAAATCAAGCAGTTTAAAGTCTTCTGAAGAGACACGATCGCTTAATGTAATGAACAGATTTAATTTATGCTTTTATTCCCATATATCCGCTAATCGATGCACATGCATAGAGCAAATCAAATATAGTAAACAGAAGATCAAAGGTGCCGGCTTGATGTGCAAGAACCAATGAGGTTTACTTACAATACAACTTATAGAAGAATATTATGTCATACCTCAATCTCATCTAACATGAATGCCTACTGACAATGAAAAAAATATATATAAAAATCCTACTATACAGACAGAAACAGTAATAGTCCCAGTGCTGTTGGACTATCTGTTGTATAAAACATAAAAACATAGATTAAAAACCGAAATAAAGATAAACTATATTAACAGAAGTAACATGAAATAGGCTAACGTTCAACCAACTGTTTATTGTACAATAAAATTAATAAGAAAAAAGAATCAATGTGACAAAAGCAAAGAATAAAAGACAAAAACTAATAATCTCTCTTCAGATAACAGTTATTATTTTAATGCATTCGTTATTCTGTTTATTTCAAGCAAGGAAAGGGTGGAGCTTTTCCTCCACCACAATTCATTTGAAAAACTAGACATGTGATTATGATTGCCATACCTCTGACTATCCTCACATTATCTGCCTCATCCCGAGACACTTGGCAAGAGCAGCTACTTGTCTGCAAGCAAGGTAAACAAAATCTTCATTATCATTTAAGAAACTTTTTCTGTAAGCGTAAAGCCTGCTTTTTAATGTTTTAATAGGTATATCATTTCAGTGATATTAAATCAATTGATCTTACTGCCATTAAAGTTATGAATGTGAATAGTGCATTTATGCTGTCACACTGCGATTTTCTAATGATCGCAGCAGGTATCTGTCAGACTTGATTCATTTCCTGGGTTCATTTACTCATAGCACTATGGCTGAAATTATTACATGATCACATCATGAATGTTGTATCTGTGAGGAGCCATGATAATCAATGCACTATTAGAATGACACCAGTACCACATTTACACACAGCAGTGGTGTCATTGATATTTAAAGAAAATCATTCAGCATGTTATTTATTTATTTATGAATGATATTGCAGTTATTGTGTTCTAATTTATTTTAATACGTTAATGCTTCTTTCAAAAACTTAATTTGAATTACTGATAGAGGTGTTTACAGAATACAATTATTTTGTAGACATGTTGAGAGTATTTAAATGTATCTTTATTTAAAGGAGCTGCTGAGACTGGACTGAAAACAGTCATACCCAATGAATGAACTTTTGATCATGATTATGACTGCAGTGCTTCATACTGTATGTGATCATGTTGCATATTCTGGTAGCTCATAATGGAAACCTGTTATCTCTGTAAGGTAGAGAGGTGGAACGATAAGACTCGCATTATCCATGGACTTCTTATATATGTCATGTTTACTGCTAATTTTGTTTAAAAAAGATCAACTAAGCTCCGAATATGGACAAGAAGTTGGACCTGTCCAGACTAACAGAAGAGGAGGCCAAACATGTGTGGGAGGTCATTCAAAGAGATTTTGACCTCAGGAAGAAGGAAGAGGAGAGGCTTGGGTAAGGACTTTAATTTACATGATTAATCTATATTACCATAGAGACAAATCTGACATGATTTAACACTGGTTAATCAGTTAACATATGTCATTGGATCCAGCCAGCACTGACTCCAAAAGACATAGATGGTTTAGTGAACTGTGAGGTACAATTGCATAATTTCTTCTATATTTATCTATATATCATACTCCGTCTATAGTAATGCTAGTGGAACAAGGTTATGAGAAAGGCCACAAAGTGTGAAAGACTGCTGTTGTAAAGACATCATGATGATCATGGTACAGTCACAAGGCCTGATCACACCATTCCACTGGCTGGGAAAACATGATGCCCCAGAGCTCTATTCTTTTTGTACAAGGAGGTCTCTGTGTGGCTATTGAATTGTTATTTGGAAGATGTTCTTTTCTATTTGCTGGCAAGGACAGTTATATATGACTTGAATTCAAGTTGAATTCTTGATCATACTCTTTTACAGCACCAATTATGTGTTGTAATGCTAATTTTATGTATTATGGTGAATATACTGGTAAATTAACTTTGTGTGACTTACTGAGGTTTTGAAAGCATTGCATTCACAATGTTGACTTACATTAAAACCCTCATCCGTCCCTCCCGAACCTATAACAAAAGTGTCCCTCACAGGACAAAATGACCCGAAGGCCAAAAATGACACTAATTTTATTTTTGGTCCAGAAAGCTTATATTGGTCCATTTTTCTAATTTTTTTTTTCTACTTTTTTAAGTAGGTGTATTTTTAAATTATTTTTTTGGTGATTTTTATTTTATTCACATTAATTCTGGATATTGTTTTATGAAAATCAGCATATTTTAATTTTTTTTTCACCAAAAAAAACAAAACAAAACAAAATAAAGAAAGACAATTTCTGCATATTTATACTTTAAAGTTTATCACGTCGGGGTCAAGCCATCTCTTCTTAGGGGAAGTCGTGGCCTAATGGTTAGAGAGTCGGACTCGTAACCCAAAGGTTGCGAGTTCGAGTCTCCGGTCCGGCAGGAATTGTAGGTGGGGGGAGTGAATGTACAGTGCTCTCTCCCACCTTCAATACCACGACTGAGGTGCCCTTGAGCAAGGCACCGAACCCCCAACTGCTCCCCGGGCGCCGCAGCATAAATGGCTGCCCACTGCTCCGGGTGTGTGTTCACGGTGTGTGTGTGTTCACTGCTGTGTGTGTGCACTTAGGATGGGTTAAATGCAGAGCACTATTTCCTAGTATGGGTAACCATACTTGGCCACATGTCACTTCACTTTAAACATGATGATCCATCAGGACCTAGGTCACTGAGTGTCTCTGATGCCATCTGGTGGGGAAAAATGACATAAAATTGCATTTTATGATTACCGCCACTAGAGGGCGCCTATAGAATCCTATGGAGATTCTTAAATAAGCCAAACAAGTGAAATCTTTAAAACTACACCAACTTGAGGCTTCATTAAGCTTTCAGATATATCTCAAGGCTTTCAGATATATATCAAAACATTAAAAAAAAAATGAAATTGATTCTGAATTTTAATCCAAACACATGCATATTCATACAGTTTCTTAAATATGTAATAAATATAAAAGATACATTTAAAAATATAAATATGATATAAACTCATTGTCTCCACCCCATCACTCAAATGTAACTGTGTTAAGTCAAAAATCTTTTTTTCAAAATGACCATTTCCCAGCAAAAACATCATACATGTTATAATGTGTTTCAATGGGAGTGTGTGTGCCATGTGTGTGTTTGTGTGTGCTTGTGTGTGTGGGTATGTGAGTTTTTTGTGCATTGGGGACATTCTGCAGTCTCAGCACTTTGTGTGGGTATGCATCTTTTCTGGATTGTGTCAGATTTTGTATAGTCAAAAAGAAAATCAAATAAATAAAAAAATGCTGTTTTTTTCAGACATTCCATTCATTCCTATGGCCGGGTCAAAATGACCCGAGAGGGACACTTTTGTTACTTTTTTTATTACACCCACATAGAATCCTCAAATCGATTTTTTGTGTGTGCTCCATGCTCAAGTGTGACAAAATTAAATAAAAAAAATCCACAGTTTTTTTGTAAATTCCATGCTTTTCCAGTGGCGGGTCAAAATGACCCGCGAGGGACACTTTTGATACTTTTTATATAACACCCACTTAAACTGCTCGAATTCTCTCTAATTTATTTTCGTGTATTCCCAGTTCAAGTGTGACAAAAGTAACAAAGTCTCATACCATAACGAACAATGCTCGATTTAAAAAAAAAAATCTTTAAAAATTAGTTTCGGGTCAAAATGACCCGAGGGACGGATGAGGGTTTTAAAGGACTCTATGAGTCTTCATATAAAAATTAGAGATGCACTGATATTAAAATCCTGGCAGAGTTGATAATCATATAATTATGTTTTATGTTATGGATAATACTAAATCATTCTGTAAAGTTTTGTTTAAATCAAACATGGAAAACTAAAAACTAAAATCAGTAATTTTAAATATTACAATTGAATTCAGGCATCATAACGTTATAATGTACAGTATGACAAATTCCTAATCACCTTGAGATTTTCTAAAGATTATATTTAACATGGTTTGTAAATTATTAGTGTTATTAAAGATTAACCTAAGTGAAAACAAATGAAGGCAAAGGTAATTTAAATGTTAAAACAGAAGCAATATCCACTATAAATAATATATCCTTCCGTACAGATAAATTAAAACATCTCTAATATTGGCTGACAAAATGTGGTACAGATATATTGTGCATTTGTAATAGGGAATAGGATCAGTGGATAGGCGGCTTTATTAATATTCAATTATATTATAAATTGGTTTTAGTTTAGGCCTAAGCCAAACCTGCCTTCAGAAAGCAACCTAAGCAACCTGCCTTCAGAAAGTAACCACAAAGCTTATTTCAGTGACATAATCATGTATATAATTTGTTTGTCTGTTTGTTTGTATTACACCACAGTGAGATTAAATCCAAGATCGAGAAGGAAGAAACAAAGAGGGAACTCCTGGGCTCTCAGTCAAACCTGACTGACTCTCACTGTATCCGCTGCCTGCAGCCATTTAAGTTCCTGGTGAACAGCAAACGGCAGTGTATGGACTGTGAACTCTACACCTGCAAGACCTGTAGCCGCTACAACAAGAAGGAGCATGGCTGGGTATGCGACCCCTGCCGCATGTCCAGGTTAGAAAAGATTCCGACATTGGATTACATTTGGAAAAAAATGTACAGCTTATACACTTAGGTAAACTATGAAGTAATGTATATAATTAATCCCTAATATGAAGTCTTTACATTACACCTGTTTGTAAATGCAGGGTCCTGAAAATTGGAACCTTGGGGTGGTACCATGACAATGTACACTCTCGCTTCAAGCGTTTTGGCAGCGCAAAAGTGATGAGGTCACTGTACAAGAGATTAAATGAAGAGGGTGAGTGCTATTAGAAGCTTCCCGATAACCTTTATTGTGTCCACATGAGCTGTCATATCATCATCCTGTTTCAGTATCACCAGTCATTTTAAGTGGTTAAGCAAGCAAGTGAGTGTTAAGAAGAGATAAAGTACAGTCAGCTGGTCATTAATGCAAAATAAACTCTGGCATGATGATTAGGCCCTGGAATAGAGGGGTCTTATATCACCCTGAAGGAGTTTATTTTGCGATAATGACCGGCTAACTGTAGTAATTATACCACTTGTTAGATAGCTACTCACCATTAAATATTAATTTCAATTGAACTTATTTTATAATTTCACCTGTATAGCCACTTTGGACAAGCACCTGCTAAATGAACGAATGTAAATATTCATTATCTTCAAGCTTATGCTAGTATAAAACAAAGGTAGTAATTGCAGCATAAATTTGACCATAACTTCACTTTCAACAATTTCAACACATTTTTAACAAAAATTACTCTCATCAGTTTAACAAAAAAATATCATCAATGATCAGTTCAACATATAGTAAATATGTAAAGCCTGTATACACTGCCTTTCAGATGAAGAAGAGCAAGAGACAGCAATGGTTCAACGCATGTGTTATCGTTAGATGTCTGTGTGTGTTTAGTTACCAAGTGGATTTGTTTATCAGTGTCAGGGAGTCTCTGTCACCAGTCACCAGCTCTGGACTCTATGTTCCAGAATCCTCCCCGGCTTACACCTGTTTTCAGTTACGATCACCACTCACACCAGATCACACTCACCTGTATTCTGTTTACCTGCACCTGCCATCTCCAATCAAGCCACATTCAAGCACAGGCTCCTCACAGTCACTCATCGTCCGGTCTACCGTTCACTACTCTGAACCTTACCAGACTCTCTGTATGTTATTTACCTGTTTATCCTTACCTCTAGTTCCCCGAAGACCTCCATCCGTTGTTCTCCGTTGCTCCTGTATCCCGAACCCTCCGCGCACCTACAAAGGAACCATACATCAGGACACAGCTAAGACTCATTGAACTGTCATTCTTATTGGAATACTCACCAGTCATTGCTTCAGTCATTCTGCCTAAACCTTACCTGTCAATAAACCTGCCATTCATTCACTAACCTGTTGTCTCCGGCTTGATCTGTGACAGAAGACCGGACCATAACAGTTACCTCTATGGATCCCCTCAAACGATTATGTTCAGTTTATCAGGACGGCCATGCGCTGGAGGAGTACATCCAGGAATTTCTCACCTGCTCTAAGCAGACTTCCCTCGACCGGTGGGCTCTTGTGGACTGTTTCTGGGGTGGTTTCGCTAAACGGATGCCACTGGCTGGGTCCAGGTGGACCCTGCACGATTACATCAGCCTGGCTCGGTTCCTCAGCAGATCATCATCCATTAGTCCCATCTATCCTCAGTCAAGCCCGCCGGCCGTTCCTCAGTCAAGCTCGCCGGCCGTGGCTCACACAAGCCTGCCGGCCACTGCTCACTCAAGTTCGCCAGCCACTCCAAGGTCAAGCTTGCCGGCCGTGGCTCACACAAGCCCGCCGGCCACAGAGCACTCAAGTTCGCCGGCCTCTCTGCTGTCCAGCCCACCGGTCATCTCCCTCTCCTCAGCCCAAAAGAGGAGATTGCGGAGGAAGAGACTGTGGGCTCCAGCCCCAGAGGTCGCTCCAGTGTCGGCTGCACCAGCCTCCGGGGCGCCCACCCCCCCCTCCCTGGTGGATATGTTACGGCGCGGTATGTACCTTTCTGGAGGGGGAGGTAATGTCAGGGAGTCTTTGTCACCAGTCACCAGCTCTGGACTCTATGTCCCAGAATCCTCCCCGTCTTACACCTGCTTTCAGTCACGATCACCACTTACACCAGATCACACTCACCTGTATTCTGATCACCTGCACCTGCCGTTTTCAATCAAGCCACCTTCATGAGCACGCTCCTCACAGTCACTCATCATCCGGTCTACCGTTCACTACTCTGAACCTTACCAGACTCCCTATATGCTATTTACCTGTTTATCCTTACCTCTAGTTCCCCGAAGATCTTCATTCGTTATTCTCCTCCGCTCCTGGATCCCGAACCCTCCGCGCACCTACAAAGGAACTGGTTCCCGAACCCTCCACGCACCTACAAAGGAACCAATCATCAGGACACAGCTAAGACTCATTGAACTGTCATTCGTATTGGATACTCACCAGTCATTGCTTCAGTAATTCTGCCTAAACCTTACCTGTCAATAAACCTGCCATTCATTCACTAACCTATTGTCTCCGGCTTGATCTGTGACAATCAGTCAGTTGAATTCAAAGAACTCTGTCTAGAGGCTGTGTCCCAAGTGCTGAGGCCTTATCTGGGTCACATGCTGTGTCTGGGGCACTGTCTAACTTGCTGATATTGTTTATAGACTTGCACGGCAGGACATGTTAAACAGAGAAAATTAGAAACCTTGGTTGAATGCACAAATGGATGTGTAGATTTTTCACCCCAAGGAAAAAGCTGTCAAATGTCTAGTTTACAACTGTAAAACTGTTAATGTTCTAGTTTACCATTTTGTAGGTTCAATATATTTGTTCTTATTAGTTTTGCTGTGGGATTATGTGCAACAACTAATTACTCAAATATTTCATTTGTTCAAAATGCCTGATAAATGAGTTAAATATGCAGGAATGTCCTTGTGTTCTCATTTGCACGAGTCTCACGTTATTGTCCTTTGTTTCTTTAGGGCACCATGATGATGACGACACACAGAGCATGCCTGATGTGCGCAGTGAGTACACAAATACATTCATGGTGTTGTGAAGGGAACAACAGGAGCATAGCTGGTGCTGTCACAGAGCACTTGGCCAAGCTTTGTTGATATTTATCAGTACTGAAACTATGCAATCCCTTTTGATAGTGTACCTCTGTAATATAAAATGTTTTATTCTTAGATGTGTATAATGGTCATGATGAACATTTGGATGCATCTGAAGCTCAACGTTATAAGCAGGTAGACCACATTTTGGAATGCTTTTGAATTTATATTTCAATATGCATTTCAAGGGCTTTGTTTAAAGCTTTTCCCTTGGTGAATTAACTTAGTGGCTTATTATTTTAGTGCACAGTGTGTTAGTCTGGTACAGTTTTTGTATAGTGTGTAAGCCCTTTTCTGCCATGTAAGGGAAAAAATATATAATTTGTAAATCATAATTATGAGATAAAAGGTTCAAACTATGAGACATTAAGTCATAATTATAAGATAAAAATTCTAAATTATGACATACCAAGTACTGATTATTAAATAAAAGTCAAAATAATGACATGTTAAGTTAAAATTTAGATAAAAAGTCAATATAAAAATTTAAATTATGAGATAGTCATAACTATGACAAAAAGTTGAAATTGTGAAATACAGTGTACTAATTCATAATTATGAAGTAAAAAGTTGAAATTATGACATACTAAGTCATTATGACTTTGAAATTATGAGATAAAAGAGATGAGAAGATTGAAATTATGAGAAAAAGCCATAACTATGACTTAAAAATTATGATTTACCAAAAACAAGATTTTTTCTTATGTGGCATAAATGGGCTTATATATATTGACTTAACCTATAGGTTTTTTTCCTTCTCCATAAATTTGCAGTTTAAAGCAAATTATCTGTGCAAGGGATTTCCCTTTAAATGCCACAGCATTTAGACAAACACCTTTTTTCTGCAATTTAATTATTAAAGATAGACAAGTTACATTCAAAATCCACAATTATGATAACAAAGCTCTCTTAAACCAGTATTTTGTAAGTCTTTGTCACTCATATTTTATATGAGCTAAATTGTCCTGACTTCTTCTCAGATGCGAAAGACCAAGCGTCTTCTCTCTGTCCACCCCATGGATCTTGACATGGACGACTATGCCACTCACTCTCGCAGACAGTCTGTCCAGGTATTGAGAAGGCTCATATTGTTAAACATCCACTCTTTAAAAGGGTATTCAGGCATTACAGACACTTCTCACTCTTCTCCAGTACATGCATGAAGACAGAGGTCAGCGGAATGATGTAGAATACAACTCTGACATGTACCATCATCATCATCGCATGAACCGCAGGAAAAGTCTTGACAGGTTCTCGCGCACAGGTGAAGCAAACATATTCTGTCTGTACATTTTGGTCTTTCTTTCTTTCTTTCTTTCTTTCTTTCTTTCTCTTCCTCGTATCTTTCACAAATGTACACATTCACACAAACATTCACTGATCACATATCAAGGGCTTCATGTAAAACATCTCTGTTACGTATGTAACCCTCGTTCCCTGAAGACGTCACGTCGGTTATTAACGAGGAATTGGGATCTCGCCAGGGATCTCGCCAATGGACATTGGCATGCGGATTTCGCATCTGGCTGCCACACCCCACAGCGCGGGTATAAGAGGCAGCAGGTGCATCGTATTAATTCGTGTTTTCGCTGAGGAGCTGAGTCGGTGACTCGGCAGCTCAGCGGTGGTACAGCAACTGTGGCGACGGGACGTGAAGTCTCCGTTCCCTCCTTCTACATACATAACCGAGACATTCCCTTTCAGTCGGTCACTCTCGGCGTCACGTCAGCGATGACCGACGAATTGGGATCCCTACCAACACGCCACAGGTGCTGCCCCCACCAGTGGCCTGTGTAGGCCTCCTGATCCTTCATATAAGGCAGATGATAGGACCGGGCTCTACACAGAGAAGGTAGACTACAGCTGTTCCTCGCAACCCAACAGTAGGACTTGGATAACACTGGGAAGCGTGCCCTTTCATTTGGAAGAGGACACTGAGGAGTCACCTCCTTCCAGAGGGGGTTAAGTGACATTTACTCACGTGGAGTAACCCCGAGGGGCCCTACTGCACATGGAAGTCTCTGAGATGGCTCATGGCTGCATCATTTAGAGACAGCAGAACGTGGTCTGCCAGGGGAAACACAGCCCTAGTAATTGTACCGTGGAAATACACATATGGGATCCCAACTGGGTCACTCATATGGGCACTAGCCTCACACCAGATTTCAGGAATTCATTGGCTGAAAGGCCTGGTTCCGGATGCTCCGCCACGTCTGGCCGCCGGAGTGCTGGAGGACTCGACAGGGTCTGCCCGGTCAGGGGACTCTCTGGAGAACTAGGCTTCCAGGATGCCGCAAGCCGATTCTGAGCCAGGCCTCTCAGTGCCACTACCCGTTTGAGGTGAGAACACAGGAGGAAACCAGTTTGACACGCAGGCTATAGAACCTAGCAAACGAATCCTCCGTAACAGACAAAGAGCTGTTCTGAGGTCCTAAAGCTCTGAGTTCTATCCACGTACTGTCGCAGTGTGCGTACAGGACAGAGCAAACAAAGCTAGGGCTGGGTCTGCCTCCTCCAGGGGCAGCGCTTGCAGGTTCACTACCTGGTCCCTGAACTGGAAGCACTGGAATCAGCCGGCCCAAACTCAAGGCACGATTTGTCAACGGAAAATGCCTGCAGGCCCCCACCCTCTTGATCGAGGCCAATGCAGTCAGGAGAAGGGTTTTCATAGAAAGAAACTGACTGAGCGGAACTACCGCCGCAGCTGCAGCCATATGCCCCAGGAGCCTCTGAAAGAATTTCAGTGGGACTGCCGTCCTACCTGATAAAGTCTTGAGGCAGTTCAGCAATGACTGAGCACGTTCCTGGGTGAGGCGTGCTGTCTGGCTGACCGAATCCAACTCCATGCTGAGAAAAGAGATCCTCTGTGCTGGCACGAGTTTGCTCTTTTCCCAGTTGACCCGAAGACCCAACTGGCTGAGGTGTCTGAGCACCAGGTCCCTCTGTGTGTACAACTGATCGTGAGACTGTGTGAGTATGAGCCAGTCGTTGAGATAGTTGAGGATGCGCACCCCCCGTTCTCTCAAAAGAACAAGGGCTGCCTCCACAACTTTGGTGAAGACGCGAGGCGACAGGGATAGCCTGAAGGGCAGTACCTTGTACTGATATGCCCGACCCCCGAACGCGAACCGCAGGAATGGCCTGTGCCACGGGAGGATCGAGACATGAAAGTACGCGTCCTTCAGGTCGATCGCTGCAAACCAATCTTGGGGACGGATGCACTCGAAAATGCGTTTCTGTGTCAACATCTTGAACGGCAGCTTGTGAAGTGCATGGTTCAAAACTCGCAGATTCAAGATCGATCGTAACCCACCGATTTTCTTGGACCTCATATCGGCTGGATGGACCGGCTCTATCGCGTCCTTCACCAGCAGGACTGCGATTTCCGCACGCAAGACAGGGGCATCGACAGCCTTGACTGAAGTGAACCGGATGCCCCTGAACTTGGGGGGACGCCGGGCAAACTGAATCGCATAGCCGAGTCTGATGGTCCGCAGGAGCCACCGAGACGGACTGGGGAGCGTTAACCAGGATCCGAGAGACCGTGCCAGAGGAACCAACGCGGCCACCGACGTACCCACAGTGGGGCAGCGTGGTGGAACACAGGGACTCAGCCCGAGGCTTGTGACGGCCTTGCCTGTGACGGCAGGGGGCGGAGTCTGGGTGTGAAGTGTAACACTAACCTGATTCCTCCCTGTGCGGGAGAAAACACAGGGTCCCGGCTTGAGGCTTGTGACAGCCCGGCGTGTGACGACATGAAGCGGGGACTCAAATGCTACAGCCCTTACCTGGCTCCACGAATGGGCAGGAGGGGTGCTCTTGGGCAACCCACTGCTGCCCGCTGGCGAAAGAGGAGGAGGGAAGTGACCCTGTGATGCACAGTTCACAACTCTCTTCCTCTTGAGACCCAGAGACTGAGGAAACCGCTCTTTTATTTAGGTTTTGGGTACCACGGGTGGCCAGCGGCAGAACAAAAACAAAACGAAAAAAAAGATTCTCTACCCGGCCCTCCTCCGGGGGAGAGAGTGATGCGGTCAACATCACCCGATGAGCAGTCTCCTCCATCTCCGGGTCGCTCGTCTCAGGGCCTCTTGCACTTGCGCTTCCTGCCGGGTTTGACGGGGACCTGGATGGGCTGGGCGTCCTGCCTGCGACCTGCTCCACGACGCTGCCTGGAGGAAGGCTGCTGCTGCTGCGTGGGAGTGGGGGCAGCCACAGGGGGGCGCCCATGGCGACGAGCAGGCTGAGGGGCTGCAGCCGGGGTGGAAGAAGCAGGTTTCCTCCGGCGCATGATGTGTTTGATCGCCTCAGTCTGCTTCTGTGCCGCCGAGAACTGCAGGGCAAAGCTCTCGACAGCGTCGCCGAAAAGGCTGGTCTGTGACACATGAGCATTCAGGAACTGCACCTTATCATGCTCCTTCATGTCAGCCAGAGATGGCGCTCCTGGAACAATAGCGTGGACATCGCACGACCCAGAGACTGTGCGGTCACCTTCGTCGCTCGAAGCGCGAGGTCCGTCGCAGCACGCAGTTCATGTAGAACTGCCAGGTCGTGAACACCCTCGTGCAGGCCTCTCACGGCTTTGGCCTGATGGACCTGCAGTAACGCCATGGCGTGGAGGGCAGAAGCCGCCTCCCCACAAGCTCTGTAAGCACTGCCAGTTAAGCCTGATGAATACTTACAGGCCCGTGATGGGAGACACGGGTCACCCCGCAGAGTGGTAGCGGCTGTTGGACACAGTTGCATGGCCACAGACCGCTCCACCGAGGGAATGCCCGCGTACCCCAAAGCGGCCCCACCATCGAGGGTGGTGAGAGCAGAGGAGCTACAAGACTTTGGGCAGTAAAAGGTGCCTTCCACGATCTTGTTAGCTCCTCATGCATCTCCGGGAAGAATGGCACCGGAGGGGAGTGCTGACAACCAGCGCGACCCCCACCGAGAAATCATTCATGCAGCCTCGAAGGATCGGGACACGGTGGAGGATTCCACACGAGCCCGATATTCTCGAGAGAGCTCGCCCTCCGATGCAGCGATCGATATCTAGTCTCGAGGGGGTGAACTGAAGGAAACGGCCGGCTCCTTCCATCCTGTAGAGAGGCCAGCGCGCCCCTCTGGCCGCTCCACCGGCTGCGGAGTGCTTGAGGGGTGACAAACTCCCTCTGGGGAAGCCGTCACCGTGATCCTCAAATCACCTCTGACTCCACCGGACGCAGCGCCGCCCCGATTGCCGGGACGAACACTGGATCATGGCAGAGGGACCCCGCCACGTTTGACGTAACGGAGTCTTTCATGCAACTCCGAGATGGTCATGTTCCCACAAATAGAAATAGAGACCGCATCCAGAAACGCACGGGTGATAAGACATCTTTAAAAAGACGCGATCTCCCGTGTTGCTCTGTTAGAGATTGCTCTAATAGTGCTGAAGCATGCAGGGGAACTGGCCACCGCACACTCCAAATGTGGCTGTCTGCATGAAAGACGATCTTTTTCTTTCTCTCCCTGAGACTGCGACCACCACTGCAACGCCGTAACACCCGCACTCGCTCTTGCAATCACTCGAAGAGGAGAGCAGTAGTGATGCACCACCGCTCGGCTCTGAAGCAAAAAGATGAATTAATGCGGTGCACCTGCTGCCTCTTATACCCGCACTGCGGGGTGTGGCAGCCAGATGCGAAATCCGAATTGTTTTGTTACACTCAAAGTGGATTGGTCTCTCTGGTGAGATCCCAATTCGTCGGTCATCACTGATGTGACATCGAGAGTGATTGACTGAAAGGGAACTGGAATTTTAGATTTCAGTCCAAACAGATTTGTTATGCACAAAATATTCACATTATACAGAAGGGCAATTAATGTTGCCTGTGCCTAAAATATTGCACTGTTAAAATAATTTTGTTATAGTTTTAGAGTAAAGATATTTAAATGTCTTTTTAGCAAGATTTAATGTGAGTAGCATTATGCTGTAACACACACACACACAAATATATATACCATATGTGAATGTATATTAATTAAAAACTTGTTTTCAGACAATGTATTTTACATATTTAAATGTTTTTTATTTATTTAAATAAACAAACATTCTAATTAAATATATATTTACTATATATTTATATGTTATGTATTTTTGTTTTAATATAAACATAAACCTTGAGAAATCTTATCGTCACCAAAACAATCTGGACAGTCAGCAGGGGATCTTTGATTGATTTTCATCTTTAAATGGTATTAAACAGATTAGCTTATTTGTCCCCTTGATTTTTGTTTTAGATGATGGCATGCACTCTGAACACAGAATGGTACGCGCTCGCTCGCTCTCTAAAATCAACTCCTCTGTGGCTCCACGCCAGATTTATCTGGATACTTCAGAGGAGGATGATATGTTCCGATACCCTGTCTACCAGCTGCCCCCACGACACCGCAGTCGAGCATCATCTCAGGAAAACATTCATCAGAGCGCACCACCGGTATGATCAGAGATTAAGGGACTTTCTTCACATTTTACATTTAATAATACATAAAAGTGCACAATATTTTCTTTGTTGAGCTACCATTGAAGAAATGCTCTATTCACAGTTAGAGGAAGTATTTAATGATAGGGAGGTTTCTGAGGCAAAATGAGCAGTTTTCAGCTGGTCATGTGATTTCAACAAGGCAACCACTTGACTGGTACTGATATGACTTGGTTATTCAGCTCATGTGGATGTACAAGATTTTAAACATACACTGTCGATCAAAAGTTTGGGGTCAGTAAGATTTATTTTTTAAGAAATTAATATTTTTATTCAGCAAGGAATAAAGTAACAGTAAAGACTGTTACAAGAATTTCTATTTCAAATAAATGCTGTTCCTTTGAACTTTCTATTCATTGAAGAATTTTGAAATAAAAATGCATCACAGATTCTACAAAATAATATTAAGCAGTGCAACCATTTATAACCTGCTGTGATAATAAGAAATGTTACTTAGCACCACATGAGCATATTACAATCATTTCTGGAGAATTATGTGACACTGAAGACTACTTTGCCAAGACAGGAATAAACTACATTTTGTAATATATTAAAAAAAGAGAGAAACACAGTGTTTTAAATTTCACAATATTACTGTACACAATATTACAAATAAATGCAGCCTTGGTGAGCATATGAAACTGGTTCATTAAAAATATTACAGATTCTAGAAACAGTAATGCATCTTTTAAAAGTACCGTTTTTTTTAATTGCACCTTTTTATAAATAATTATAGGTTGGATTAGTTTTAGTTACCTCATGTTTTGTCTGTTATTGTAGTATGATTGATTATGATTATTTCCATTCAGATGGTATCTTTCTGTCTAAGTTGACAAAAGTCTGACTACCTTGTGTTGAATTCATCATTTGATCAATCTGCAACTTTGCTTTTTTTTTTTTTCTTTTACCTGTTGCTGTGAGGTAGATCAATGAACTGAACAAGAGAATGTCTGCCATTGAGAGTCTCTTAAATCGACTGGAAGAGAAAATGACTTTGCCTCCTGATCAGGTATGAATAAAGTCTATAAGTAGAAACACTTTTATTTATTCCAGAACATCTTATTATGCTATAGCAGAGATGCCCTTCATATTGAAAAAGTTTGGTCACCTCTGGGCTGATGGTTTCATGTAGGTCCCTCTCATGATTTTAATATTAAGGACTAAATTTGTATGTCTGTAGCCTGTCCAGCCCACAGCAGGGCAGATGGAGGAGGAGAAGCTGAGGAGAAAACTAGATGAGCTGATGAGTGACAAGGCGCTGTCCTCTGACGAGGATGAGCCGAAAAGACCTCCTCATTCCAAAGGGTCCGCTGTGAGGGGGGACCATGCACCAATGGCCCCTACATCCCAAGAACCCTTGAGCTCCTCCAGTGATGAAATTCCCACTGAAGCACAAAAGGTGAGGACTCAGACAACACAAACATCCACAGAAGCCAAAAAATGCTGTCTTTGTCCAAGGTAAGGTTTTCCTGATAAAATATCTTTTAATAATGTTTTATTTGTAGAACAATTTATGCAGATTCAGGTATCTCATCTCATCAGACTATAGTGGAATACAAGTGGGTTTTAAAAGTCACGCAACATATTACAAGTTTCTCATATTATAGAATGCCAGAGCACAGATACTTTATTAATAATCCTAAAAAGCTTAGTTTTATCACTAGCATCTTTATAAGCATAAGCAAAGAAACAGCTGAAAAAAGTTCGTAGTTCCCCTGGGTTATTTTCATAACTAATCAGTGTCTTATCTAAAGACCATGAAGCATTAGCAACACTTATGCCTCATTTAGCTATAACCTTAGCAACAATAATACCTGACTACAGTCATTTTTAGGGTTTTAATGCTGATGAGGCTTCTTTCCTCTCGGTTAATTGCTTTCAGAGATCCACCGCGGCAGCCCTATGCGACATCACAACAGATTCTAAGAACAATTAATGCCACTGAAAACGCTATGAACGAGTTCGCCCCCTCAAATCCTAATGACAGACCTCAGTTAGCGGGCACAGATCTTAAGCAGGCTGATGATGCGTTCAGGGAACTTGAGGAAAATGTAAGCTTATCCCTCTAATAGATACTATTTTATTTGTTTAAAGGAGAGAGATTAGACACTTGGAATATCAATGGCATAACCAAGCGGTTTTATATCACTAAAGTTTATAAGCTATTTGTTCAGAACTCTGTATTTTCTTTTTCCTTTTTACTGCAGCTGTACATGACTGCAGGGAAGTCCTTCGAAATGGCAAAAAAGTTGCAAATGATTGAGCAGAATGCTAAGAATCACTACAGCGGCCCGTTAACTGATTCAGAGCTCTCTGAACTGGAGGACCAGGTTGCTTTGGCAGCTGCTAAGGTTCAGAGCACAGAAAGTGAGGTGAGCTTCTATTTATCTATTTATCTGTCTGTCTGTCTGTATGTGTGTTTATTTATTTATTTAATGATTTATTTATCAGGTCTCAGACATTGAGAGCAAGATTTCTGCTCTAAGTGCTAAAGGATTATCATTTGATAAAGCCAAGAAAAAGGTAATCTGAAAAAATTGTCTTAGTAAAATAAAATTTATTAACTGAGTTTTCTTGCAGATTCGAACTAATTAGGTGTTTTTATTAATATTTTCTTTCAGGCACTGAGTATACAACAAAAAAGGAAGTTTTCCCAAGACAGAGTACACTTTTAAGTGTATACAGGACATCACGTTAACTTCTTTAGCATAGTCTTACATATTCCCTATATCAATATATCTGTGCCTATATTACTTGACAGTGTGCTTCATCATATGTTCAAGATTTTTGACACTGATCTTGACTTAGCACCAGTAAACTCATTGTGTCTTGTGTAAATTGTCTTAATAAAATCCCAATCTAAATAAAATTATTAATAGTTAAAATAATGAAACAGTTTACAGACAATAGATGTCAAACAATATTCATGCCAAGAAAATTTTGATTAATTTCTGTTAATGATTTACTTTTCCTTGAATGTTTTCTTCTTCAAATTGCCTTTGCAACTTTGCCGTTGCAAGATTTTAATAATAAAGTTGGTGTGTCAATTTTTTTTCCCCTTTAGTGCATTGATAGTCTTTTTGGAGATGCACTAAAGATGTCACTTTATTAAGCTATAAATGTTAAATTATTAAATATCTAACACTTCTTGTAGAAAATGCACTGTAAAACATCACTGGGTAACACTTTATTTTAAGGTGTCCTTGTTACACGTTACATGTACTTACTATTATAATAACAATTAATTATGCATACATGCAAGTTACCATAAGCCAAACCCAAATCCTTACCCTAACCATATAGTAAGTACATGTAGTTAATTAATATTACTCAGTACTTATATATATATATATATATATACTAAACTGGTTTGCTGGTCTTACCTTGTCACCCAGTCTGTTCGTCTGTTGGCTAGTTTTAAACAACAGCTTGGTGAGGCTGGGAGACCATCTTTTCTGCTTGAGTTTTCGTTTTTTGGTTCATGGGTAGAAAACGGATAAATGACTTCAAAAATTGGTTTTTCACATGTGGGCGGTCATGGGACGCCCCTTTCCGCCAAAGCTGAACCTGTGACGTCATCAGTTGTTCTTCAGTTCTGTTCATCAAAATAATAGTCCTCTTAAAGGGGTCATATGACGTTGCAAAAAAAGAACATTATTTTGTGTATTTGGTGTAATGAAATGTGTTTATGCTGTTTAAGGTTAAAAAAACACATTATTTTCCACATACTGTACATTATTGTTTCTCCTCTATGCCCCAACTTTCTGAAATGCATCGATTTTTACAAAGCTCATCGGTCTGAAAAGCGAGGTGTACGCTGATTGGCCAGCTATCCAGTGCGTTGTGTTGTGTGGTGCTGTTTGTACGAATTGTTTTGAGAAATGCACATACTTCTTTGCAAATATTAAGGATGATTCGAGAAATGCACCAAAGCGACTGAGAAAAACTGTAATAGCTAGATTGGGCAGGCCTTCACAAAAGGGAGTTTAATTACAAAAAAAATGCCTTGACAACAGGGCACTCAAGCACCCCCCCAACTTAAGCTTATGCTGCTTTTGGGGAACGCAGCCGGTTGGATACTAAGGAGCCAAAACTTGACTCCCTTGCTGCATTCACATTCCCAATGGGGTCGATTATCGAGGAGTGTGCTGCCCTCTAGTATGGGATCAGATTCCCGCCAAATGTATTGCAGTCATGGATAAAAAAATAACAAGCATACTCCCCTTACCATATTGTGATGCCGTGTCCCAGCGCGACGAGACAAAAGCAATAAAACCCATTATAAACGAGGCACTGATTATAATGACTTATACTGTCTTTTTGCGTGTTGCAGGGCAATGCTATGGGATCATTTTCCCGCCAAATATATTGCAGTCGTGGATAAAAAAATAACAAGCGTGAAACCAAAATTTAAGAACGCAAGTAAAATTATATTGCACAAAATCTAAAAATGAAAGCAAAGTTTTCAGAATAGCAAACAATAGTCACGGATAAAAAAATAATAAGTGTAAATCACAAATTTAATAACGCATTTAAAAAAATAATAAGCACGAATCAAAACTTTAAACACATTTAAAATCATATTGCACAAAACTGAAATATTAATGCTAAATGATCTGAATTGCACACAAAATCATGTTTTCCTTGGTTACATGTCTCTGTTTTTTGTGCTCTCAGACGTTTTCTGCACATATTTTTATTCTTTTGTATGCTTATGCAGTTTTTCCCTTCGCTCTTTATTCCACGTTCTGCGCTTCTTCTTCCAAATGTTGAGATTAGAGTTTCATGTAAATCAGGGCGGGCTTAAGCATCATCATTGGTCCACTAGTTCTAGATTAACAGCTTCTTTTCTTGCCAGTCAGTCGAAGAGGGGTGGTGACGTCACTCCAACGCGCCTCTTTACTGTCGATGCTCAGTGTTCTGTTCACTTGTACAGGTGAAAATGGACAACTGTCAGCTGGGAAACATCTTTCCATACAGGACACCGTTATATGTGTCTGTCTGTCACTGCTGTACGCCTACCTGGCGACCCGTTAACGTTAAATGAGTAAATCTGTAAATTAATTTTTAATTAATGTAATGTTTTTGCATTGAAAACGATTGGTACAGAGTAGACAGTTACAGAGGCCAGGTGGATTTGATATACACAATGATTTATTTGCGTGTTGTGTTTATTTGCATAGCTACATATATAATTGCCTAACACTATCATATTAATGTTTCAAATACATAAAGTTATACATAACAACAATATGAAAGTAAAACAGCCAGTAGGTGGCGGTAAGTTACTGTCTTTAGAATAAGACATTAAATCATTCATTCAAATGGCTGATTCATTCAGTGAGGAATAAAGAGAATCATTCAATACGAAAGGCTGCTGTGTTGCTTGTAGAGGACACTGTTCTGCTGTGCCTTTGTTTGGACTCTTTGTCGAAATAGAGCAAACTGAGAAAATAGTTACTATTAATAGTAAACTCACTCAAAATATACTTGTTATATTGATTCAGTTCAATAAACATTTGCAATGGTCCTGATATTAGGATTTGCAACTTTAGGGATATTATCTATTCACGAACAGCTTGTAACATTCCAAAGAGAAAGGAAAACTTGAAATCGCATCATATGACCCCTTTAAATTGTAATAAAAGTATACAAGCACACCACTCTGCTGAGAACTCCACTTACCGGCAGCAGCGTATGTTATGAAGGTATCCTGGTAGTGCGCTAAATTACTAAAGATGTCTGAACATGAGGGATCGTCCCATGAGGTCGTCAGGTGAGAGGTCATCATGTGGATCATTTTACTTACGGCTAAATTATTATTCATTAATTGTACTACAGTTTTTCTCAGTCGCTTTGTTGCATTTCTCAGATCAGAAATTAAATTCTCAAAACTACTTGTTCAACCTCCACATCATCTAGTCACTTGTACACATTATAAAAGCAGTTTCTCATTCTTTTGAACAAGTTGCGATTGCTTTGGTACATTCATGCAATTGATTATGTACATTTGTCTGCGGTTTCCTACATTATCAGTTGCTAATGTCATGTTGCTCAAAATGTATTATATAGTTCTCTGTGCAACAGTCTTACCCCTCAAAACATCTAGTCTTTAGTTCATCGTATAAGTCATTAAATGCAAAATGGTTCATCTAGTTGTCATAAACTGTCAAGCACATTTTTTACAAAATTTGGCATGAATTGTGCAAGTGAATCTTGACTTTCACTAATGAAGAGAATGTAGATCAGCTAATGATAAACTAGTTCTCTGAAATAGCTCAAAGGTGCATCTCATGAACCTTCAATTGGAAAGCATAGACAGAGGGCAACACAAGAGTTACAAATTCTGACAATGGATATTTCCTCCCCATTGGCCTGGCAAATCAACAGTAGCTCTGTGGCCGATGACATTTCAACCACGCCTTCTGCTTTTGGTCAGGTTGAAGCCAGCCTCCTCTAGCCAATCAGTCGAAGAGGGGTGGTGACGTCACTCCAACGCGCCTCTTTACTGTCGATGCTCAGTGTTCTGTTCACTTGTACAGGTGAAAATGGACAACTGTCAGCTGGGAAACATCTTTCCATACAGGACACCGTTATATGTGTCTGTCTGTCACTGCTGTACGCCTACCTGGCAATCCGTTAACGTTAAATGAGCCGTCCTAGCGACCTGTCGCAGTTATATTCACCTGTATTTACTCGCCTCTGATCACATCGCAAAAGGGAGAAGCCACTAAATGCACCGGCCTCGCGAAGTCACTGATGTGCTTGGCCCGCCTTTACCTGACTGATTATGAGTCTTGTTATGGTTATTACTGTTAGGAGAGGATAATATGAGTAAGAGCAGGGGTTTTCAAACTGGGGTCCGTATCGTGACCCAAAGCCAGGGGGTCCCGCAAAATAATTTGCTATACTGTATTTTCCGGACTACACGTTGCATTTTTTATCTTCTGATTATGCTATGATTTATATTCCAAAGTGACTTATATAAGGCATTTAATGTCAAATAAGCAAAACGTAAACAGGTAAAAGTGGGCACTTCAAGGTTTCTATAAATATATTTCTCATTCTGTGTGACAAGTATATTGTTAGACAGTATCGCTGAGTTTTTCTTCAATTCAGGAAGAGGTTCACAGAGACGTCAAGTGCATTTTGTATGTTTTCTTCATTTTACAAAAGTACAACGTTTCACTGTTATTTTGAAGGTACACAAATAAAAAATAGATAGTTTTGAATGATGTCTTGCTCTTATCTGACAGATATCACATCTTTCCGCTGATGTGAGTAACCCAAGTGTCCGCGCCGGCGCCTCCTGCGCGCACACAACATAATCAGTTCTAGCATTGCAATTTTTACATCGCAGCCTCTTCATCATCAAAGTAAATGAGATAACTAAACATACAAAAGGTATTGGTGAATCAATTTAGCTTGTCTTTTGTACAATATGTAGGTTTTGCCGGTCAGTGCAAGCATCACCATGCCTTGGTGTTTTCCAAACACATTTTATGCATATCTGAAGCATGTTGTTTAAGTAGATATTCAGATACAAGAGAAGTACAAAGCCTTCTTTACAAAATAAATAGGCTAATAGTTTATCAACCAAATGTTACACCGCGTCTAACGATTCACTCATGGAAATGAGAGGGATGTGAGCCCAGCAGGAGGTTCAGTTTTTAGTTTCATTTTAAATAAGTCATAGGCTTAGCATTTAAAATAAATGTTGTTTGTAAAGAATGACACTATAATTTATTTTATGACATACAGTTAATCAAAACACGAGTAAGAGTGTTTTTCCTAATATCAGGACTATTGCAAATGTTTATTGAACTGAATCAATTTAACAAGAAGTATATTTTGACTGAGTTAACTATTTTCTCATTTTGCTCTATTTTGACGATGAGTCCAAACAAAGCCACAGCAGAACAGTGTCCTCTACAAGCAACACAGCAGCCTTTCGTATTGAATGATTCGCTTTATTCCTCATTGAATGAATCAGTCATTTGAATGAATGATTTAATGTCTTACTCTAAATATAGAAACTTGCCGCAACCTACTGGCTGTTTTACTTTCATATTGTTGTTATGTTCGAACTTTATATATTTTAAACATTAATATGACAGTGTTAGGAAATTATATATGTAGCTATGTAAATAAACACAATATGCAAATAAATCATTGTGTATATCAAATCCACCTGGCCTCTGTAACTGTCTACTCTGTAGCACTATCGTTTTCAATGCAAAAACATTACATTAATTCAAAATTAATTTACCGATTTACTCATTTAACGTTAACGGATCGCCAGGTAGGCATACAGCAGTGACAGACAGACACATATAACGGTGTCCTGTATGGAAAGATGTTTCCCAGCTGACAGTTGTCCATTTTCACCTGTGCAAGTGAACAAAACACTGAGCATCGACAGTAATGAGGTGCGTTGGAGTGACGTCACCACCCCTCTTCGACTGATTGGCTAGAGGAGGAGTTGTCAATCAAGAACTAGTCGACCAGTGATGACGCTTAAGCCCGCCCTGATTTACATGAAACTCTAACCGCAACATTTGGAAGAAGAAGCGCAGAACGTGGAATAAAGAGCCAAGGGAAAAACAGCATAAGCATACAAAAAAATTTAAAATATGTGCAGAAAATGTCTGAGAGCACAAAAAACAGAAATATAACCAAGGAAAACATGATTTTGTGTGCAATTCGGATAATTTTGCATTAATATTTCAGTTTTGTGCAATATGATTTTAAATGTGTTTAAAGTTTTGATTCGTGCTTATTATTTTTTTAATGCGTTATTACATTTTTGATTTACATTTATTTTTTTATCCGTGGCCATTGTTTGCTATTCTGAAAACTTTCATTTTTTAATTTTGTGCAATATAATTTTACTTGCGGTTTTAAATTTTGGTGTCACGCTTTTTTTTTTTTTTTCCATGACTGCAATACATTTGGCGGGAATCTGATCCCATACTCTAGAGTCTTGACTGCAGGATAACGAAGACTAACGCGTTTAATCTTATACAGCATGAACCTTGCAATTGTAGTTGCATGTAGTTGCATTTATTTTATTCTTCCTGTAATTAAATGGACCAGACTTAAAATTATTATATTATAGTTAGTTATGAGATTACATTATTTGAATGAATAAAGTCTTAAAACACAGCAAATAAGACAATAACATTGATATTTTTGAGGTTCAAAAATAACACATACAGTCAGAAACGGTCTATACAAAGTTTTAACCACATAGGGACTGTTTTTACAACGACCATGGAAATTGTGACATGAAACGATGCACAAGTAGCAACATAAATTGTATTGTCTAATAAAGCCTCTTGATGGAGCTAATGCACCAGCCCAGACCACACTGTGATACGTCGTTCCATCTAATCAAAAAGGAACAAGGTTCAATAGACAGACAGACAGACAGATAGATAGATAGATAGATAGATAGATAGATAGATAGATCGATGAAATGACAAATGAATCTTATTTGCGAACTTGCCCTAATATGCAAGAAGACGGAAATAATTAAAATCCAAAGGTCAGGTCCCGCCCACTATTCGCGCAGAGTCCAGCACATCAGACGTGTGGCATTGGGCTGCTGTATATTCTCATCCGAGGGCCGCTCATCATCCGGGTTCGATTTGCCCTAGAAACAAATGCAGCTTTGGACCGATTACTTTATTTTTCATTTGCCTGATTTGACGTACTGAACTACCGTAGGAAGGAATAAGGGATGACCGGCTATATTCCCAGGAATGCCTAGGTCTATCGTACTCATGGCGTATCAGCAAACTGTCATCTTCCATCCTATCCGTGATGTTTTGACATATCGATGTGTTGTTTGAATGTGCAACAGGCTCCCGCCATATATTCATGCGGTTTATGGAGACGATGGGGCATCAAAAGGAGGATGTGTCCTAGTGCTCTACATATGTGTGCTTGTACAATATAACCATTTATTAATGTTGCTCACTTACGACCATGCCACACCGAATGGTGCTCTTTGATCTGTACACAACTGGACAGCACTTCAATTTGGCGAGGTCATTTTTTTGTAGAGGTTTGTGTCAGAGTATAAGGGAATTTAAAATGGCAACGCAAGTAGCGGGGAGGAAAAGAATTCCCAACCGGGAGAAACTATCGGCGGAGGATGATGCTCTCAGTCAAATAGCTCGAGAGGTAAGACAGATAACCAACATTTCACGTGCTCCTATAGACGTAGCTCTATCATGCTGCGCAAAATGTCGCCCTTTTACTCTTAAGTACTGGAGAATTTAAAATGTAAGTCTAATGGGAATTCCCAATGATCTTGCTGAATAATGAAAGGGGTTTTGTCGGTTGTGCTGTCCTAACTCTCCGTTTCCCGCACGCAGTAAGGAAAAATGAACACGAATATGATGACGCTCGTGTCCTTTAATAATGTGAATGGGAAACATTGTACCCCTTCTCCTCCCAATTATTAAGCGCTTGTGAATGACAAAAACACATTATTCGTCGCAGTCTGAATCAAGGCATTGTTGCTAGCATGACCTACATGATTGAAAGACTTCAATTGTAGGTTAATTATGGTGGTAAACAAGCATTTGCTTCTGTACAAATAGCGTTAGTGCAACAGCATCCTCATGTTTGGATCCCTGCACAGCGGCGTGACGTCACTAAGCAAAGATCAAACGAAAAAGCTGAGAGAATGTCCCAGACTGCTGACGTCAGAACCTGCTCTGGCACGTCACACCCAGTAAATGGCCCGAATAGCCTCGGGGATGTATTTTCAAACACGCAGAGCTCAAATTGTGCTGATCACTCAAATACTCACTTAAATACTACACCATATGTGATCCAGCATTGTCCTCCAATAGTTCGGTTTTCAGTTCTTAATGAAAAAGACACATACAGCTAGGTTTCTTTTTGAAAGTATATGGTGCAGGGGTTTAGTCATTCTTGCTGTTTTTATTTATACTCATCTATTATTATTAAACAGTTAACTGATATTGTAATTGAAGTCATCTTATTTCTTATGTTTCAAAAGATGTTTCATATTAAGGGTAAAAGGTTTGTGATTAGTGCCACTAGTTCCTTGCAACAATATTCAGGTTCACTTAAAGACCTCTGTGACCTTTTGGATCAGCTGACCACATCTGGAAAGCATTTCCTTACTGAAGAATCCACATATGGACATTTTTTTCCCACAATTTTTTACCAACACACTTATTTTTTTCTGTTTGACCATGACCTTATCTTGTTGCTTAGCTGGTGCCCTCTAGGCAAACTCTTTGGGTGTGGTGTGGAAATGTATCTTGGACATTTAGTCTCCAACTCCAGCAAAGGGATGGAAAAAGTAATGATGCTTTGCATCATTTGCCCTCTGGTCCTTGTGTTCTTGTAAAACTCTGTACCTACCCACTATTAAACTCACCACCCCTCTTACAGGATGAATCAGTCCCTGAAGAGTAGAATAAACTCTACATCCTCAAATGCTTTTCCTTAATTTTTGTTCTGCGTTCTCATGAAAACTGCATGATCAGCCATAATGTCAAAGTTAGAGAGAAACTGAGTGAAAGTCTAAGTAATCGTTCAACCAAAAATAAAAATGTTGTCATTATTTTCTCATCTTCGTGCCATTCCAAAGTCATGTAACCTTTATTCTTCTATTTAACACAAAATGTGAGTTTTTGAAATATATACTGGGCACTCTTTTCATTATAATGAAAGTTCAGCAAGCTCCACAAAATTACCATAAAAGTAATATGTTGTCCATACTATTTGTGAACTATTTTCCAAGAACAGGCAGAAATTTAAGTTGTCATTCATTGAAAATCATTACATCTGCCCTGCCTCTCCGATTCATGAACAACAGAACCAGTTATACACTTTGATTCAAGCTTTCTGGCACAAAAATGATTTAAGAATGCACTGAAGTCTGATCTTTTCAGTGATTCACCTGATCCAGTTCACACAACCTGAATAGTTCACAGAAATCCAAATAATTTGTTCGCTAGACTGATCTGTGCTGCATTACCCAAAAGCATTGTAAGCCTAAGTAGATCGTAGAGACCACTGGTGCCAATGGTTTCTACGATCTGCTTAGGCTTATGATGCTTTCGGGACATGCAGCACATTGACTGGACTCAATGATCCAGTTGCAACAGCACACTCGAGACTGAGATTATCAGTGATTTGCATTTGAATTTTGAAACTTAAAAGCGCCTGTCCACAGTCATTATAATTGATGACAAAAAGTATGTTATTTATAATGTCTTCTTTTGTGTTCCCTAAAGATAAAGTTCTACAGATTTGGCAATAATGTTTGGGTGAGCTAATCTTTTAAACATATACCTCAGAGGACCTCAGGTGATGCCAACCCTGAAACAACATACAGAACTACCACATTTTGCTATAAGTTTGATTGCATCATATAATAATTGCTGTTAATAGTGTTCATCGTCTGTTTGATTACGTCTTTAATTGATTTTTCCGTACATTTCTGCCATATGTACATTAACTGACAGTCACCACTGATAAGCTACCACTAAATATTGTAGAAACTCAATTTGCTGTAAAGTTGCTTTGCAATGATTTGTATCGTGAAAAGTGCTGTACAAATAAACTTGAATTGAATTGAATTGAATACCTAAACTTTGTATTTGGAGAAGCATAGTCACATAGCAACCTATTAGACAGTTCTGTTTAGGCATGAAGTAGGTGTGCAGTGTGATGTGGAGTTATTAAGATGCTGCAGTCAGACAGCTATGTAGCATTTACAAGGTTGATCTGTAATGAGTATAATCAACATCTCTGCCAGCTGAGCTGTTTTTATACACCAGGCATTAGGGAACAGCCATGCCAAGGAAAAGCATTACAGAATAGCCAATCTCTGTAGAAACTTGACCACCTTTCTTTCCTCTGTTTGTTTGCAGCAGCAGTGGGGTTGGGATGTAGACTTTATTTCAATGTGATTAGAATGGAGCTTTAGTTTTTGCCATGGCGATTATGTAAAAGTCTTTCCATATAGTCTGTCCCACACATTTTATAGTTGAGTCAATGTTTTTTTTTATTTAGCTTAATCACTGTTATAATGTTTTCATAGACGTTTTGGCTTCTTTGCAGCATGTGTCTCAGCTGCTCACTCATTGTTTTATTGTACAGTGATGGTTTGGTCTGTTTATCACATTACAGTCAGTAAAATGGTACAAACTAGCATGGGGAGGATGGTTGGCTCTAAGGTCCTTTATTGGGTCCAGAGGAGAGGGGTCCACCCATAAGAATTTGGGCCCTGTGAATTTTAGCGACAGTTATGCCTATAGCTATTGCTATAGTTCAACAAATCAGCTAGTGCTGATTCAAAACGTACCCCCTCCCCCCCACCAAGAACAATGTGCATGTGTAACATTATCATAACAAGTTTACTATGTGCAGGATGATGATGCACCAGCCAGTGTGCTATTAAGGGAAAAATAGAAACATTTGCTAAATTAGAACAAAGAACATTGTGTAAAAATATTTAGAGAGGCCATTTTACCCCACTCCTGGGGTAAGAAAGCGCTCTAACTGGGGCAAGAAACCCAACACTGCCAAACTTACATGCTAAAAAACAACAACTTACATAGTAAGAAATGGTTATAAAAACTGAAACAGAAGTGAAACAAGTATTAGGAAAGAGGAGAAATAAAAAGCGATACTTATTATATACTGTATATATATATATATATATAATCTTTAAAGTGTCATTCATGTAAAATACCATATCAACTATTCTATTTATAACCCCACAAATTACAATAAGTATTACATAAAAAAAAATAATAACACTAGTAACAACATGCCACTTGAGGCCTTCTTTGCCAATTCTTACCCTACTCAAATGATAGATCCAGAAGAATGGAGCAAAATGCATTTTGATTGCTGATAATCAAGTGGATGTTATTCAAAGCTTATGACAAACTCTTTTCAAGCAGAAATCACATCTCATGATCCAAATTTAACATCTACCTCAGTCACAGCATGTGGGTTCCATTGGAACTTTGGACTTCGTTCACATTCGTCTCTTTTTCCACTTACTGCCCTTGTATTTTCCGACTACTGAGACAGGAAGCAGAAAGCCTTAAGGCTGTACGTCTTAGGCTATGTTCCAAATGGCGCTCTTGATATGTACTTATGGTCTTGCGGACCTGCCATGGCTCGTGTGCCTGTGAGACCGTGGTACATCCAATTGGATATTTTAGGGATCTCAAGACCGCCCACTTAGCAGAAGCACTGATGCAACAGTTAATGCAACATTACATCAGCAATGTGTGGATTTGGAGGTAGACCGCAAAGGTTTAGGGATAGCATTTGGGACCTTGAGTTATTGTTGCAGAATGGTTGGGTTTGTGGAGGAAAAGGTGTGGTTTTTGGATAATTGGGGGAGGGAATTTAGCTGACCTAGTAGAAGAAGAGTATTTAGCCCCTGCCCCACTGCAGCAACAGATTGGCCAGCCACCACCCACTGACCTGCATCCTTTAAGCCTCTCCACAACATCCTGTGTTAATCGCCCCTCTAGGAGCCTCACTACTGAGCATAATTTTGGCCGCTTTCATTGAAACTCCACAGCCATCTGAAATGTGTTCCCTTTCAGGGCTACTGATGACAGTTTAACAGAGAAAGACCTCCAGTGTGAAGTGCCAGGAATGCAGAGGCAGTTTTTCTGTTAGTCATGCAGGGTCATATATCAGCCTATTCTGCTCTCTGTGATGCAGTGGGAGGCAAATCTGATGTTTTAGGACATTCAGTGCTGCCAGATTGGACAGATTTGAATGTGATTGTGCGGGTAAAAATTGATTTGGGCGGGTGGACAAAATTTGGGCTGGTTTGGGGTCAGTTTTAGGGTTTTCAAACATCTAAATTGTATAGGCTAATTGGTTAACAAACAAAACCCAATTGTGCATGTACTGCATCCAATCAGTCATCATGACATTACCTAACACACACACCCACTGCAGATTCGGCTGATGCTGATGTTGACGTTGCCTGCCGCACTTCAGTCAGACGTGATGATTCATGAGTTGACGGGTTTTTAGCACGATGAGAGATCAGATTTTGAATGTATAGCTGTATATTCAAGTGATCACAATGCCAAAGTGGCCTAAATATAAGTTACATGGTAGATCAGAGCACAGTTGAATAATTTAATCAAAATCAAACTGAATATGGGACTGCCAAGATCTGTATTAAGTTCTACAATATGTACTTCATGAAATACTTCCTCTAGTTCTGTCTGAAGTTAAAGTGCGACACGAAGGTAAACGTATTACTGTTGTTGTTAATTTTTTATGGTCAGATTATCGTACAGTATGTATCAATGAATGATACAGTTTTGACTGTCGTGTGTGCATGAACGAGTGTGAAATACCTGCTAATTACATTGCTTATTCTGATCACTTATATTGGGCACTTTTTGCATTTAAATTGGTTTATTCTGACTGTTGACATTGAAAATGATGCACATGTTCCCCTTCAGGAACTCGAGCTGCGCCGGAAACGCTTTGGGAACGTCCCCAGCTTGACCATGCTCTGAATCACATATGAAATCAGTCCAATAGATGGGCGAGACATCATGGGCGGGTGACGTTGCGACCAGGAAGTAATAAAAGCACGTGCGGTGGAACCGGCGTCAGCTTTTTGTCATTCATCAAGGGCTCTGTGTGCGTGTCAGTCGCTATCTGTTTGTGAGTCTTATTTAGTGTTGTTTGTCCACTTATAAGCTCCATTATGCCAAGCTTCAGCAAAAAGAAGCATTTGGGCAAGAGCAGACAGCATTCAGGCTGTGTATTCCTCCCTGCCCGTGCTATATTTCGGGTGGGGACACACACAGTTTGTGTGTTGTCTGCTTGGGAGCGAAGCACGCAGAGTCAGCTCTCTTGCGAGCGTTTGTTACTGCCTTGCTTC
>NW_015557103.1:151984-155257 GCF_001515605.1 Sinocyclocheilus anshuiensis | reverse complement strand
GACCGTCTCCGGCAAGCGCTTCTCTCAGTCACCGCCCGGGTCCGTAGCGGTACTAAGAGGCTCGCTACCTCTTCGGAGGTTTCTAGAGCAGCTAGTTCGGCCGTCTCCTGCCGGTTTGCCGCTTCAGGGCACTGACCTAGCCGCGCTGATTACACCTGAGATCTCATTATTCATTATCTCAGTCTCGAGAGACTGATTCCCTTAGTAGACCTTTTTGGCAGCGTGGAAACTTCTGCCAAATGTGTCTCAGTGGGTCCTGCACACTGTAGAAGAGGCTACCAAATCAGTTCGGTTCTTCTCCGCCTCATTTCAACGGGGTCATTCTTACTCTGGTGGGCCCCGAGCAGGCTCTGGTAATGGAACAAGAAGTTGACACTCTCTTGAGGAAGGAGGCCATCGAGGTGGTCTCTTCTCTCGACAGACAGTTTGGGTTCTACAGCCGGTACTTCATCGTCCCAAAGAAGGATGGAAGTTCCTGAGGTTTGCTTTTGGGGGCGAAAACCACATCGATGATTGGTTGATATTAGCTCAATCTGAGCAGATGGCGGTTCGGCATCGAGATGTCGTTCACCCTGACTTGTAAGAGCTGGTGTTTAGACTTAACGCCAAGAAAAGTGTGCTTTCTCCGGGTTATCTGGGTGTGGTGTGGGATTCGACCACGATACAGGCACGTCTGTCTCCTGCTCGGTTTGAGTCGATCCTCACTCCATTCACGAGAGTGAGAGAAGGCCGGTCACTCACTGTCAGCAGTTCCAGAAACTGCTGGGTCTGATAGCAGCTGCGTCCAACGTGATACCTTTTGGCCTGCTGTACATGAGACCCCTACAGTGGTGTCTCAAGACCAAGGGGTTCTCCCTGAGGGGAAACCCGCTCCGCATGCTCAAGGTCATGCGGCGATGCCTACGTGCCTTAGACATGTAAAGTAAGCTTGGTTCTTGTCTCAGGGCCCGGTGCTGGGAGCTCATTGTGGCCGCGTAATGCTAGCGACGGACGCGTTCCTCACCGGTTGAGGAGCGGTCATGAGTGGCCGCTCAGCCCGCAGTCTGTGGAGCGGCCTGCGGGAGTTCTGGAGAGAGTGTGCCGGGACGGGGTCTGTCTACTGTTGGTAGCCCCGTTCTGGCAGGTCCGAATATGGTTCTCGGACATGATTTCCCTTCTCAACAGCTCTCCATGGGAGATTTCCGTCAGGAGGGATCTTCCACAGCCATCTGAAATGTATTCCCTTTCAGGGCTACTGATGACAGTTTAACAGAGAAAGACCTCCAGTGTGAAGTGCCAGGAATGCAGAGGCAGTTTTTCTGTTAGTCATGCAGGGTCATATATCAGCCTATTCTGCTCTCTGTGGTGCAGTAAGAGGCAAAGCTGATGTTGTAGGCCATTGCGAGCGTGCATTTGAGGGGGGGTTGCAGTAAGCCTGCGATTAAGTTGCTGGGTAGACTGAGGTGAGGAGCAGACAGGAAGTGATGCGTTATGGGCCTGCATTGCGCTCTAAGAGCAGATTAGTCTTGAGCTACTCTCCATGACCGTCTAATCTCCTGCACTGTCACCTGGAAAACAAAAACAACTCGTTCCCTATAATTGTGTATTACATATACTCAGAATCACTGTCAAACCAGTTTATGTGACCACATCATTTAAGGATTGTTTATTTGCTAACTGTGTTTTAATTTCTGATTTACCAACATTATGCAAATCAGGTACTGCCACAAATAAACTGACAACTGTAGAGCTGAACACAAATTGCTCAGTGCAATTTCCCATTTTGCAGGCCAGTTCTGAGTGCTTAGTTGCAGAGGAACTTGACAACTGTGATCCAGGCACCTTAGTAGGCTCTTTAAAATGCTAAAAGTGTGCACAATTAATGCATTTCTAGATATACGTACTCATCTCTAACATTTGATGAATAACTGATGAAATAATCAGTAGAAAATTTAAACAAACGTTTATTTTATAAAATTTGAAAATATTTACTGGCTGGCTGCTTTCCACAAGCAATAATAGGGTTAATGACATGACACTTGTTTTTACTGTCCATTTATTGAAAAATATGTTGCAAATACAATTCATTCAAACTGTGACTTGTATTCAGTTCTTCTGTGATGAGCTTGTCTTTCATTTCTGGAAAAAAAAATGCATTGAAAGAATATATATATATTTTTTAAATAATTCTTTATTAGGAAGTTTGCCACATTAAGCTTTATTATTATTTCTTATACACATATTTTAACAAAACTGGTTTACTATTAATATATGAAAAAACTTTTATCAGCTAATTCAGCTTAATCAAAGATAGAGATAGAGAGGGCCTTCATGACTGTGTCAATGTCAAGTATTCTAAAATAGTTGATAACCTTTTCATGAAATGACAAGGTTAGTTTACAGTGTAATATCTAATGTGGTGCAACTTTTGATAGTAAATAATGATAAAAAGAATTTAAGAAACTTGAAAATATACTTTTTACTTAGTTACTTATATATATATATATATACACAGTGGGTACGGAAAGTATTCAGACCCCCTTAAATTTTTCACTCTTTGTTATATTGCAGCCATTTGCTAAAATCATTTAAGTTAATTTTTTTTCCTCATTAATGTACACACAGCACCCCATATTGACAGAAAAACACAGAATCGTTGACATTTTTGCAGATTTATTCAAAAAGAAAAACTGAAATATCACATGGTCCTAAGTATTCAGACCCTTTGCTCAGTATTTAGTAGAAGCACCCTCTCCATTTTCAGTCAATGCAAACGCACACACACATTTGTGATCTGGGTGTAGTGTGAGTCAGCATACTTGATATTCAAATGAACCCCTCCGCAAGACTGTGGAGGAGGAGGAACGCTCTTGTTGTTTGTTCCATCAGTCCCTATGCAAAGTTCATTTGGCAGTCTTGCTCCAAGCCACATATGTTAAATATGGCTGTGAGGTGCAGGCTTGTTTGCTTTGGAGCCTAATGCTATGTGTGCTCATGGTCTCCAAAGACACCAAGAGTGTAAGTTAAAATGTGCTGGGCCTGAACCACAGCTGCCTACTTCATTTCTGCCATGTGGACTGCATATCAAACTGACTCAGTGTTGCCGTGCTAGGAGTTCTCTACAAATAGTTCAAGAGTGTATCAAGGCTATGTGATTTTGTTATTGGATTGCCTAATTGAAAGAGAGTCTGAGCTGGTCTGCCCAGGAGAGGATTGTGAGGATTGTTAATTCACATGGGGTTGCCAAAGCATGAGTTTGATCTCAGATATTCAGGAGTTCCACTGCTGTAATCT
>NW_015557103.1:140852-151822 GCF_001515605.1 Sinocyclocheilus anshuiensis | reverse complement strand
AATATATATTTAAATAGAAAGCAGTTGTTTTAAATAGTAAAAAAAAATCACAATATTACTGCTTTTGCTGTATTTTGGATCAAATAAATGCAGGTTTGGTGAGAAAAGACTTCTTTAAAAAACATAAAAAAATATTACTGTTCAAAAACTTTTGACAGGTAGTGTATGTATCACACACATATCACATCTAGTTGTTTTGGATAAGAATAAAACGTCAGGTCCGACAATATCGTGTCTTTTTTATAGATTTATTCGCATTGGCCCATAGAAACCTCCATGAACACACTTGACTAAAAAAGCGCGGGGGACGAATTTACATTTTATTAAAAAGTGTTTATGTATTCTACATTCATGGCGTGCACACACATTAGGATAGGTTAGATGTCTGCCTCCGTTGCGAGTCCCTATCAAGCACTTTACCGATTCAACTATACTCTCCTCTCCTCCTCCTGCCTGGCTCTTTGGCCAGCATCACTCACCGCAGAGCAAGCCTGTTCTTGATAAATCTGCTGTGAAAACGTGGGAAAAGCCGACGAGGAAGAAGTTGGAGTGAAGCGATCTTTATATAGGCGGAGCAAAATACTTCATCGCTCCGTCTATAGTGCATTGTGATTGGATGGTTTACGCTGTCTATACAGGAGACAATCCAATGGGCCACTGGCTGCTCGCTGTCCCTGCGTGATGGTCCTTGGCAAAAAAAAAACATTTTGTCGGCCCCTTAAGTGTGTGTCGGCCCACCGGGAAAATACCCGGTATGCCCGATTACCAATCCAGCCCTGGTTGGAAGAGATTTGCACATGCAAATATACGCACAAACAAGTACACAGTCCGAAAATCTTACATTTTATGCTAAATACAGGTTCTTAAGTGCAAGTAGTTGATTAATGATTATTCCTTAATCTATGAAGATTAAACTCTTCCTAATACTGCTTATGTTGTATGTTGGATTAAGACAGACATCTTGCTTCACACAGCAAAATATGATAAGCAGCAATGTGTCTGTTGTAGAATCACAGCTCCACAAATCATTTACAAGGTACAATACATTTTAGTTACATAATTGTTTGATATAATTGATTATCCTGGTTATATTTGTGTCATACAAATATTGCTGTTTTGTAAAAATATTTCGGCCTATTAGGGGAAAAAATTTGTCATATTACAGTCTTCATTTAGAATAGAAATAACTGGAAAATTACTCAGTTCAGTGAGGGAGTCAGTCAAACTCAGTAATGGCTCTGAATGATTCACTGACTGTATGAGTTTAATTCAGACTACTCACTTACTAGTGAGTGTCTCATTAAAAAAAAAATCAGTTCTTAAGAATCACTTGACCTTGATTCAAAGAAAACAGCACCTTGCTTTGCTCACTTTACAGATTATAATAAACTAATGTATAAAAAATAAACCTTTAATGAAACCGCATGTGGATGCACACATACAGTGAAAATTCCCATACAGACATTTCCTATACAGAAATTTTGTGGAAGACTATTAATAACTGTCTTATATTTTAAATATATTTTAAGTTTTATTTATTCCTGTGGTGGCAAAGTTGAATTTTCAGCAGCCATTACTCCAATCTTCACTGTCATATGATACTACAGAAATCATTCTAATGTGCTGATTTGAAATATTTCTTATTATTATCAATGTTTATTTTTGTGGAAGCCTTTATACATTCTTTTCAGCATTATTTGATTATTTGAAACAGATTTTCTTTGTATTAATGTCTTTACTGCCACGTTTGATCAATGTGATGCATCCTTGCTGAAAAAAAAGTATTCTTTAAAACTTCTTTAATACCCCAAACTTTTGAATGGTAGTGTATGTACTAACTGTCCCTTCGCTCTTATGTGAGTTCGCAGAGTTGATCTCTTTCCTGGCACAGAAAGAATCTAATTCCTTATGGTTCCATAGGGAGGCCTGTGGGGTCCTGACACAGCTGAGGAGGAAAGGAACATCTGTCAGATTCTGCCACGCTCTTGCTTGATCTAGGACAAGCACTCTGTCTTCTCCTCACAAAACCTCAAATCCCTCTAATAACAGTGACTTGTAGCCTGTTTTTAAAGAGCAGTGTTTAACGAAACCAGAAACTAAACATTAAAGCTCAAAATATAGCTTCCCCAGTGAGGGAATCCGGCCAATGAAGAAAACGCAGATTGCACTGACTGCTTTCATTTTTCTTTTTAGTAGAGTATGTCTGAGAGCAGATTTAGTGCATTAGAAATCACTCAGGTATGACAGCTGCGACAATCAGCGAAGCCAGAGCCTTTCATAATTAAAGAAGCTGAATATTGCATTAGCAGTAATAATGTTATTTCTCTACAATTTAGTTCTACACTAACACACAAAACCAACAAAAAGCACTGGTCTAAAGTGGAGAATGTACACAAGTCTGGGATGACTGATAAGGCACCAGTTTATCGCATACACATGTGTCTCATGCTGAGTCACTGATCAAAGGGTTTTGACCTGTGGAGTCCACTGGCATGTGGATGTGTTTAGACTAACTATTCTTTATTGGTGCGGTATTTCAGCAGACATTCTGGAATGGAAACTTTTGGATTTATATTTCTCAGGCTGTGGTTGGGATCTCTTGTTTCTTCTATTGACTAGCTGGGTTATTCATTTTCTGATAATTTTCTTTTACAAAATATTTCCATAATAGTCATAGTGTCACCTGGATTATTAACATCATTATACTATATTAAAACCAAAGATGTACAGCAAAATTGGATTAAAAAAATAGTGGTCTATATTTGACATTTTTTATTATAAGCATAGGCTGATAGGTCTTTTCGTTTGGCCAATGTGTCTGTGTCATGATCTGTCAGTTTAGTTTTCATTCTTGTGGACTCTAGGCCCTGTCCACACGAACACGGTTATTTTTAAAACGCAGCTTTTTCTGAAGTTTTTCACCAGTTCACTGAAACCGAACATTTTTGAAAACGCCTGCTAGGGTGAAGATTTTCAAAAACTCCGGTTGCAGTGTTATTGTGTAGACAGCGAAACCGGAGTTTTTGGCTTGTGACGTCAGAGCCTGCGCTGTTATCTTCGCCTACTGCGCAGTTCAGGCTTCTGATTGGCCAACATGGCTTTACGGTTGAGATTATATCGCCACCTGTTGGTTTGGCATGCTCTTGACAGTGCTTCATATCATGCGTTTGCATTTTCATGTGGACAGAGATTTTTTTTAAAACAGAAGAAGGAAAAACTCAGTTTATAAAAATACCCATGTATGTGTGGACATGGCCTTAGTTTGCTTGTCATTATTTCCTGTTGTCTTTGTTCACATTCCCGCCATTTGTTTGTTACCATGGATATTCATTTAATCTTCACAGCTGTTCATATTTGAGTTTGTTATCAGTGTATAGGGTACAATCGGGGTAAAAGGTGCCTTTGATATCATTTTCCTCTAAACCACTAGATGGCACAAAAACGTGGCGTAGCACTTTCCAAAACATCCGCTTTTCAAGATGCAAGTGTATATTTGGCTGATCCTTGACGCGATCGCGCACAGCAGCGCAACGTTGATTCTGTGCTTACTTGATCTAATATTTTATGTTTTTTAAAATGTTGTAGATTTAAGTAGCAAATTAGAATTGCTAAAATTAATGCAAATATTTTGAGACAAAGGTCTTCTTAACAATTTTCAGTTTTGTTTAAGATAATTAAAGCAACAGTTTTTAAATAACGAACGATTATGTGAAAGTATGGTATTTGGGGTAAAAAGCGCCCCTGCTGTTGGGGCTAAAAGGCACAGTAATTAACATGATAATTAATAGATGGCTGACTTTTCTAATTGTTGACATGACATGGCTAGATTCAGATGGTAAATATCAAATATTATGTTGGGTGTCCATCTCAGAGATAATCACCATGTTTAGAATGAAGCCATCATATTTAAAAACATGATATTAATCATATCATATAATAAAATATCATTTGTTGTTACTACTGTAAATCTATATTCAATTATTATGGGATCTCCTTCAGTGCTTTCAGAATCTTTACTTATTAAAATGATTTTGTTTCTGTATTTTAAAATATATATTTTATATCAACATATTGTAATGACAGTATATTTATTGACCAAAATTTTATTTTATTTTTTTCAAAATAAACAGAAAATAGTACAAACTTTGCTAAAGTGATTGTTTTGAACAAGTATTAACTTAGACTTCATTCAAAAAAAAAAAAATCATTATTTTAGCTGAAGTATTTGTACCATGTGCCTTTTACCCCCATGCTGGTGAGCCTTTTACCCAGTGTGTGGGGTAAAAGGCCTTGCCACCTCATACATTTATAAGATTTTTAAACAAAATAAACAACTTGAATGATTTATTTTCACACAAAATCTGTTTCTCCATTAATGTTCAATACAAACGTATATATTTTTTCTGCAATTATACATTTTAAGCACAGTGAATAGCACATTTTTTCTTAAGGTGTGCCTTTAGCCCCATTGTACCCTATATTTAAGTTCCTTTGTTTCATCAGTTCTTTGTCGGTTGTTGTTTGTGTATGGTACACACTGTTACACGTGTTTGGGTCATTTTATGTTTATTTAAACATTAAATACCTTCGTTTTGGACATTTTGGGCCTGTCTTCATCTTTGGACTTTTAGAAACATGACAGTCGGAAGTACGACTTTTATTTTGACTGTGCTAAGGAGGCCAATGCCTAAATGTTTTAGCTCCCATTCTCCATCTTCATTAGTTTACTCTGTTTTACAGTTATATCTAATATATTATTAGACAGAACTGTTAAGCAAAGAAAGTAAATGGTATATGAAAAAGTAGAATAGCATTTGCTTTTCTACTATTAATAATAAAAATGCAAACACTATAATACTTAATCATCTACCATCAGCATTCAGCAAATATGCATTTATATAATTTAAACAATTTAATTTGACTATCTAATAAACATTTCAATTCACAAACCTTGCAAACATTCCAACTGATCAATGAATTGTGCATTTGTAGACTGCATTAAAGTGTGCATAATGGTTGGTTTGTGCGAATTGGATGCAGATAAGATAGTTCAGCTGTCACTGGACATGCGCAATCATCATACTTTAAATTTTTGATTTTAAAGTATGCTGTGCTATATACAGTTGGCCACTATGTTGTATTCATGTCATATTCACTCAGTATTTAAAATTAGTGCTACCGTGTCTTTATACGGTAGCTCTCACACCTTGGTAATAAAATCGCCATTGACTAGTCATTTTTTTAGTTTACTCACCAGCCTGTATATATATATATATATATATATATATATATATGTATATATGAAGAGTTCCAATGCAAAAGCCTCTAAAAGCCATCTTGGTCAAAAATTAGATAACAATACTAAAACCTCTAAAAGCCATCTTGGTCAAAAAATGAGATAATGATACTGAGTGAATGTTCTCCACACATAGTATATGTTCATCAAGTACTTTCACTTTAAATGCGCTAAATCCCAGCCTCAACCCATTCAGAAGTACCAGTACTTACATAGAAACCTATACATAGTAGCCAGAAAGAAATGCTAATTTTAAAGAAAAACGTCAGACGTACTTAGAGGCTTTTGCATCCGAACCCTTCATATATATATATATATATATATATATATATATACATATTTCAAATTTAAATGTTCATTGCACGTTTATTGGATTGAACAGGCCTTAATTGAAAACAACCCACCTCAGAGGACTTCAGTATTAATATTACTGTAGTATTGTTGCATGGATGTTCTTGATGCTAGGCAGACTGTTTTGTACATTGTAATCAACCTTTTTTTCTTGGCGGAACATAATATACAGGTAAAATTATACAATTTGTAGTTTAACTATGTTTCTCTGTCATTTCCATTTTCCATTGTTCTGATAGTCTGTGATAGTCAGTAGCTTGTGGGAGTTGCTCTGCTGGGCAGTATGAACTCTCCAGCTCTCTGCTCGCTGTTGATTGGCCAGTGGACGTGGTTGGCAGGATCTAGGGCAGAGGCTTGTCTGAAGCTCCTTATTCAATGAGCTGTGACTTGTTCAGACAAAAGAACCAGAGCAGCTTTCTAACAGTGTTTGTGTCACTTGGCAAGCTTGTTATTCTGACCAATGTGTCAGAGACTTAGCCAGAATTCATACAGCGTATTACACATGCTGTCTGTATGGATGTGCAGAGAAACTACAGACAGCAAAGGTCAAACTCATTTAAGGTCAGATTACAAAACATGTTTACTTTTTTATTTATTTTAATAATTATTTTTATTACAAATGTAACATACTAATATAATAATTAGACATTTTTTTCCCCTCAAATAATCACACTGGTCTTACCATATTATCATAAAAACACCTCCTGCTCTAGACCAATAGCAAGTTTGTTGACTAGTCTCTCAAACAAGTCATTATATATGAGTTATAACAACAACTATATAGTGTACTAGTTTATTCTAGTAGAGTATAAAATGCAATACTTATTAGTCTTTTTTAAACTTTATTACTATTACTTTTTGTAATGAGCAATACATTGAAAACACTCCCCCCTAGTGAGTCATAAATGATCACATAATTTATGACTCACTAGGGGGCAGTGTTTTCAATGTATTGCTCATTATAAAAAGTAAAAAGTTTCCATAGCAAAAAATAGTGATACTCTCCAAAATGGCGCTACAGGGTGATGCAGAGGAGACGAATTGTTGAATAAAGTTTTTTTTTTTTCTTCTTTTGCACACAAAAAGTATTCTCGTAGCTTCGTAAAATTACGGTTGAACCCCTGATGTCACATGGATTATTTTACCGATCTCCTTGCTACGTCTCTGGACTTGGGAACATTTCAGTTGTATTGCTGTCTATGCAGGGTCAGACAGCTCTCAGATTCCATCAAAAATATCTTAATTTGTGTTCCAAAGATGAACGAAGATCTTACGGGTTTGAAATGACATGCGGGTGAGTAATTAATGACAGAATTGACATTTTTGGGAGAACTATCCCTTTAAGGACATTTTTTGTTTTTGCACAATCTACCACAGCTGTAGATAATTCATAGTAAGTTTAAGAACCTTCAAAAATTGTATTTTGATGATGATAGATAGTAAACCTTTACATTTACAATGTTGTATGTCAGTTGGGTTGCTGAGCAGCCTTTTTTTCTGTTATGCTTTGGGTTTCACATGTTGACCGGAAATGGCAGTTTGGAGGCAGTGAAGGACTTATTCCGGTAACACTTCCTATGAAGCCCATATTTATAATACATTATAAGGGTATTCTTAAGGCATTATAATGAATGCATAATGCATTATAAAAAAACGTATAATATGCTATATAATCTTATGAATATTCATAAGAACAGTTTTAATGTTTTATAATATTTACTTATTTGATGTTATCGCTTTTAAGAGTATGATGATCTATAATACTGTGTTATAAATAATCATAATCTGAAAAGTTATAACCACAAATGCGTAAGAATTATAATGTATTATAATTATTGTTATGATTATTTATAAGATGATATAACATATTATAAGGTTTTTTATAATGCATAATGCATTCATTGTAATGCCTTATGAATACCCTTATAATGTACTATAAATATGGGCTTCATAGAAAGTGTTACCGTTATTCCTTCCTGGCACTGTTTGTGTGCGTGTGTGCTTAACTGGTGACTTTAGTTCACTATCGTGGTTGTGTTTACAGATTACTATATTAAAATATATGATTTTTTATGGTTATATAATTATACTTTCTCTGGACCGTCATGTTTTTTTTTTCATAGTTAAAACATTTTCTTGATAGGGAGAACAATCATTTATAATGGCTCTTAATCTTCTAATGTTGCTTCTGATCAGTGCTCATTTCCATGGGCCTTCCACCCCCTCACAACTGACATTCATCTGCAGTTGAAGTCAATGATGATCAATCAATGATTTAATCAATGAAAGCCTGTGAATATCTTAATTTGATTACATTCCAAGAACTCTCCTCAACTTAAATTTTAGCTTTTGCTTTGCATTGAGCTCAAGCAGAAAAGGTTTCTCTCTGTCGTACTCTGTAGCCTTTCTCACTCACACTGGTAAATAGTCTTGACTTTCATATTTATTGAATATTTCATATTTGACAGTTCTGACTGAATCTCTCTCTCTGTCTTTCTATCAGGCGGAGGCAAGACTGGCAGCTAAGCGGGCAGCCCGGGCAGAAGCTCGAGAAATCCGAATGAAGGAATTGGAGAGGCAACAGAAAGAGGTCAGGAGATAATCTGTTTGGCAGACTGTTACAGTTCTACTGTTTATTCTAGGATATAGGAAATAGCTTGTAAAGTTCTACATAAGATGATAACTATTTCACACTGGCACAACATGTAGTTCACACTTATTTAAGCAACATCATACAAGCAAGAGTGCAATTACTAAATACTAAATATTTTGTGTCATTCAATTATACTAAATAATTGTGTTACTGAATAATACTCAATATCTTGTGACTTGGGCTGTGTTGATATTCAGAGCAACAGCACTATTGCTTGTGTGATATTGCTTACCTGATAATGTTCCAGTATAACAGTTCAAGAAACTAGAAGTTAATATTGAGTAACTTGCATTTTAAAAACAATATTGCCAGTTTTGTCTCTTTTTGCTGTGCCATTGAAAACACTCCCAAATGAAGCCAAAGCAGAATCAACCGTTGCATGTCTCATTCAGCACATACTTACAACAAATAGTTGCGTTTCATCCCCGAATGTATAAGTGTTTTTGAACGAGTCAATCACTCACTCACCAGGAATGAGAACCGCTGACCTAGAAAGATGTGTTAATTTACTTAAATTCTCATAAACCACCTCAGGATTAAAGTACAATACCACTCTCACAATTGAACTGGAGCAGAAACACAGTTATTCATGATTTAAACCTTTTAAACATCTAAACCAGTCTTGAAGTGCATGAGTTGTGTGAAGCAGAGAAAAGAGTGTATAAATATTCCTGTGTTTATATAAAGGTTTTGTGTGTGTGTGTGTGTGCTGGGATTTAGCTTAGTAAATAGCTGTAATACTAAACTATGTAAAAATGTGATACGTAGTGCTGAGTAGGCTTATAAGGTCGGTGAATATTATCACTTTTCACATACATTGGATGTATATTCTTTATTTAGTAATTATGTCATTGTGTAACTTCTTTGGTTTTTGTATTTTAGAATAGCTGCTTTGATACTTGTAATGGAATAGTGAACGTATTAGGGGTTGTCATTTATAATGTGCACTGCTATTGATTCACTACTAAAGTTCGGGGTCAGTAAGATTTTTTTAATTGAAAGAAGTCTCTTTTGCTCACCAAGGCTGCATTAAAATACAGTAAAACATGAAATATTATTGCAACCTAAAATAACTGCTTTCTATTTGGATATATTTTAAAATGTAATTTATTCCTGCAATGGCAAAGCTGAATTTTCAGCAGCCATTAGTCAAGTCAAGTCACCTTTGTTTATATAGTGCTTTATACAATACAGATTGTGTCAACGCAGCTTTATATTGTTAAATGGGAAAATCATGTTTAAAAGCATCATGTTTAAAAAGCTTTTGAGGGTGTTTTTGGTTCTGTAAATGGTGCAGGTTATAAAAATAAAAAGATATTTTAACTGTTAGATTTATATTTTTTATACCTATCCTGATTTATTTACAAATGACCTTTATAATCTTCTTCAAGCTCTTTATATCTTTCTCTTCCTGTTTCACTTTCTTTCTTTCTCTTCATCCTGGTCTCCCTGCTCTTTAATTAGATATATCAAGCACAAAAGGTAAGATCTGTCCCTCCATATTCTTAATTTCTTTCTAACATTCCTCTCATTTGGTAATTAGACATTCAGGCTGCAGTATTTTTCATTATTTTACATCTATGCAACTATGAATTTTATGAACATCAGTTTACAAAATATAACCAAAGCTTGAAGAACAAAAAACAGGACCAGTCCCACATTCGAACCATGTTTTCTTTCAAACCTGTTTTTATATCCTCCTATACTTTCATCATACTTTCATAACCCTTCCTCATTTGATCCTCTTGCTCTCCTTCTCTCTGCACCAGAAATACTATGGGCTGGACAGCAAATGGGGGCATATTGAACAGTGGATGGTACGACCTGTCATTATACCACACTGCCGCATGCAGTAGACCACCAAAGATATAATTTGCATTAGAAAATTCACACAGCACAGGTCCCCAATGCACTTAATTATACCCTAACTATCACAATGTTCTTCAGAGAATGAAATGTGATTGGTTGATGTTGCATGGCTCTTAGGCAGTCTGTGTCTGATCCTCATTTCACAGGCTTTACTGGAGCAGTGGGGGGCAGGAGGCCCATCTGACATGTTAGGGCTTAGCAGAGGTGGCCATAACATACAGCAGGATTATAGGGCGGTCGCATGACCCACATCTTAAAGCACTCAACCCTCCCCTCCCACCCCTCCAGACACCCTGTCTGAGCCCTGTAATAAACCGTAACATGACAGACAGCGTAATCTCTCAGTGCATGCTTTGTTCAGTTTTTGCAGTGTTTGATAATCATGTGACCTTTTGACCTAAAACTTCCTATTTTCTGTCCTCTTTTCCTGCTCTGCTTTTCAGGAGGACAGTGAGCGGTATTCCCGCCACTCTTGGAGACATGCCTCGGTCTGTATCTCTCCCTCTGCTTTTCATCCTTCTATTTTATTCACTTTTTATTTTCATATTATCCTCTTGCTTTCTATTCTCCTGTGTGCTCTAAAATTAAATTTGCCCCCAGTCATTGCTTTTCTAACTCTTTCTTCAGTCCCTTTCCTTTCCAATTTTTCCTCATTCTGTCCTCTTCTCCTTCCCTCTCTTCCTACAGATTTGTTCAGTTTTGTAGTGTGCTGTTTAGACCTCATATGTACATCTCCCAAAAATGAAAATCACCTTACTCACCTTGATTAGGTAAAAAAAAAAAAAAAAAAGACTGTCACAG
>NW_015557103.1:138217-140578 GCF_001515605.1 Sinocyclocheilus anshuiensis | reverse complement strand
CTCCCCCTTAATAGGAAAAAAAAAAAAAAAAAGACTGTCACAGAATGATTTCCATACGGTTTTAATGAACTAGGGTCATTTGATTCTGACATTTTTGGATTTACAGTAACTCCTCACTGTTGTTTTAGATTTCTTTCTTTCTTTTTTAAGATTGGAAGAACATGTTCTGCTAATCTTAATATAATGACATGAAGGCTTACTTCCCTTTAAACATCCCTAATATTAATTGATTATGAGCATCTATAATTTCTTCCTGTAGTTTGGAGCAGCACTCAAAACCTTCCACTGTGGACAACAGAACAAGCTAGTTTAAACTAAACTATCTTAAGCATTTTCACAAATAAGGACATCTCTAAAAGAAGGTTTTGTCAGATTTGTCTCACTAAATTTGTTCACAGAATTGTCCACACAGTGTGGTAGGTACAAACAAATACACACACACACACACACACACACGCACACACACACGCACACTCACACACACACACACACACACACACACACACAAAATTTAACATATGCTTTCTAGTGGGTACAAGTTATATATTTGCTATAGTGGTAAACTTAGACATACTGAAAAGCATTTTTATTTTTACTCAAAGCAACTCCCTGTTTTCTTTGTCTTCCTGTCTCAGATATCAGATGATGAAGAGCGGATGTCTGTTGGCAGTCGGGGCAGTTTGAGGGTTAGTATACTTGTGATGTCATTTGGATGATACAGTAAAACAAACAAACAAAACATTGGATATTTTATGCCCAGTGTTAACCACTCAAAATGATGGGTGGTAGTTAAGAGGTTATTAATTTGAAGGTTCAAAGGTTCAAATAATGGAAAGGAAAATTCTTGTGTTTGTTGTAATTTTTTATAATTTAACATTAGTCTCAGTATCAGAGTGGCTTTGACTTAATTCTAATGTTCTAACAATTAAATAAAAATACTTAATTGACAAATATTTCTGGCGTCAACCATGCGCAGAAAATTATAGTAAGCAAAAGTCAGTGAAATCAGTAAAAGAGCTTGTGTGGGTTTGCTTTTCTTTCACTAATTTTCCATCAATTTATTTTTACGTATGTAACTTGTCAAGTGTGTGATCAAAGTGTGTCTTTGCTCAAAGATGGGACGTGACATCTCCGTTCCCTCCTTCAGGACCGAGACGTTCCCTTTCAGTCAGTCATTCTCGATGTCACGTCGGTGACCGACGAATTGGGATTCCTACCAAAGCACCATGGATGCTGCCCCTTCCAGTGTCCTGTGCGAGCCTCCTGCACCCCTTTTTGGTGTAGGCCGGGGCTCGCAACAAGAAGACCAGTCACTGTTGTCGTAGCACTACCCACTCAGTGAGATTGGATAACACTGGGAAAACGTACCCGTACCACTTGGTACAGGAACGTTGCGGAAGCCCCATCCTTCCCGAAGGAGTTTTCGGAAGCACTTACGCATATGAACAACCGTTTAGGTGCATATGGAAGATTAGAGGTGATTATAACCCTCTTGGAAATGGCAGAAGTCTGCCGGGGAAACACGGGCTCTGAGGCTATACCGTGAACTTTATACATTTGGGATCCACTTAGGTCTCTACATATGAAACCCAGCCCTCTAAAGGTTCTCACGGATTCATTGAGTGAGGGCCTGGCACCGGACGTTCCGCCACGTCTGGCTGCCGAGGGGATGGAGGAGCTCGACAGAGTCTACAGTATGGACACTCTGGAGCAGTTTTAGCTAGCCGTCACTAAACCGGGACCTCTCAGTGCCTCTACCCATTTGAGGTGAGAACACAGGAGGATACCGGCTCCACATGAAGGCTATATAATCTAGGGAACGTGTTGGGGGTTGCCCAGCCCGTAGCTCTACAAATATCTGTCAGCGAGGCGCCACGAGCCAGCACCCAGCAGGATGCAACACTCTTAGTAGAGTGAGCTCACAACCTGAGCGGGCAGGGCACACCCTGTGCCTGATAAGCCAGGGTGATGGCATCCACAATCCAGTGGGCCATCCTCTGCTTAGAGATGGCTTTCCCCTTCTGCCGGCCTCCGTAACAGACAAAGAGCTGGTCTGAGGTCCTAAAGCTTTGTGTCTGGTCTACGTACCATCTCAAGGCTTGGACGGGACAAAGCAAAGCTAGGGCAGGGTCTGCCTCCTCCAGAATCAGTGCTTGCAGGTTCACTACCTGATCCCTGAAGGGGGTAGTAGAAACCTTGGGCACATAGCCGGGCCGGGGCCTCAGGATTACCTGGGAGTCAGCCGGCCCAAACTCTAGGCACGAACCGTCGACCGAAAATGCGTGTAGGTCCCCTACCCTCTTGATGGAGGCCAGTGCAAGCAGGAGCAGAGTTTTCATTGATAGAAACTTCAGCTCAACT
>NW_015557103.1:123909-136886 GCF_001515605.1 Sinocyclocheilus anshuiensis | reverse complement strand
CCTGTGCCTGATAAGCCAGGGTGATGGCATCCACAATCCAGTGGGCCATCCTCTGCTTAGAGATGGCTTTCCCCTTCTGCCGGCCTCCGTAACAGACAAAGAGCTGGTCTGAGGTCCTAAAGCTTTGTGTCTGGTCTACGTACCATCTCAAGGCTTGGACGGGACAAAGCAAAGCTAGGGCAGGGTCTGCCTCCTCTGGGGGCAGCGCTTGCAGGTTCACTACCTGATCCCTGAAGGGGGTAGTAGGAACCTTGGGCACATAGCTGGGCCGGGGCCTCAGGATTACCTGGGAGTCAGCCGGCCCAAACTCTAGGCACGAATCGTCAACCGAAATGTGTGCAGGTCCCCTACCCTCTTGATGGAGGCCAGTGCAAGCAGGAGCAGAGTTTTCATTGATAGAAACTTCAGCTCAACTGACTACAAAGGCCCAAATGGGCCGTGCTGTAGTGTTTTGAGCACTAGAGACAGGTCCCAAGAGGGTACAGAGGGGGGCCGGGGAGGATTTAACCTTCTCTCCCCCCTAAGGAACCTAATGACCAGGTCATGCTTCCCTACCGATTTCCCTTCCACGGTGTCATGGTTAGCAGCAATCGCAGCGACATAGACTTTAAGGGTAGAGGGAGACAGCCTTCTCTTCAACCCTTGCTGCAAAAAGGAAAGCACGACCCTGATCGGGCATCTCCGGGGGTCTTCTCGGCGAGAAGAACACCACTCGACGAGAAGAACACCACTCAAAGAACAGGTTCCACTTCAAGGTAAAACCTCGGGACCACCAGATTCTCCACCCGACCCTCCACTGGGGGAGGGAGAGGTGCATTCACCATCCCCCAACGAGCAGTTCCCTCTCTCTCTGGGTCGCCCGTCCCGGGGCCTCTTGCTCTTCCGCTCACCGCCAGGTTTGACGGGGGCCTGGACAGGCGGGGAGGCCTGCATACGCCCAGCTCTACGGCGCCGCTTGCTCAAAGTTGCTGTGGATGCGGTGCGGGAGTGGGGGTGGACGCACGGGGCAGCCCTCGGCGATGAGCAGGCTGGGGTGCTGAGGCCGGTGGACGGGTGGAGGCAGTAGCTGGACATGTCGGATTGCCTCAGTCTGCTCCTTTGCAGCCAAGAACTGCTGGGCCACATTCTCGACTGCGTCACCGAAGAGGCCGGTCTGGGACACAGGAACCTTGAGGAACCGAACTTGTCGGCGTCCCTCATGTCGCCCAGACACAGCCAGAGATGGCGCCCCTGGACCACAAGTGTGGACATCGCACGACCAGAGAACTCGCAGTGACCTTCATTGCTCGGAGCGCGAGGTCAGTTGCAGTTCAGAGCTCTTTCAGAACTTCATTCTCCACCCGGCCCTCCTCTGGGGGTGGGAGAGGTGCATTCACCATCCCCCAAAGAGCAGTTCCCTCTCTCTCTGGGTCGCCCCTCCCGAGGCCTCTTGCTCCAGCCTGCCTACACCCAGCTCCACGGTGCCGCTTGCTTGAGGCTGCTACGGATGTAGCACGGGAGCGGGGGTGGACGCAGGGGGCCGCCTTCGCCGACGAGCAGGCTGGGCCACTGCAGCCGGTGGACGGGCGGAGGCAGCAGCTACCCGCCGGGGCAGAACTTCGGATTGCCTCAGTCTGTTCCTGCACAGCCGAGAACTGCTGGGCCATGTTCTCGACTGTGTCGCCGAAAAGGTCGGTCTGGGACACAGGGACCTTAAGGAATTGAACTTTGTCGGCGTCCCTCATGTCGACCAGACACAACCAGAGGTGACGCTCCTGGACCACAAGTGTGGACATCACACGACCCTGAGAACTCGCAGTGACCTTCGTCGCTCGGAGCGCGAGATCAGTTGCGGTTCGGAGCTCTTTTAGAACTTCCGGATCGTGACCACCCTCGTGCAGGTCCCTCAGTGCTTTAGCCTGAAGAACCTGCAGTAACGCCATAGTGTGTAAGGCGGAGGCAGCTTCTCCACAGGCCACATAAGCATCGCTGGAAAGACCAGACAAGTACCTACAGACCCGGGAGGGGAGGTACGGTTTGCCCTGCCGGGTGGAGGTGGTATCAGGACACAACTGCATTGCAACCGACCGCTCCACCAGGGGGACCCCCGTATACCTCCTAGCTGCACCACCATTGAGAGTGGTGAGGGAGGAGGAGTTAGCAGGTCGTTTTCCGGCAGAAAAGGGTGCCTTCCACGACCTGGTAAGCCCCCTCATGCACCTCCGGGAAGAATGGCACCGGGGCGCAGCGGGCCACCCCGAAGAACCAATCGTCCAACCTTGAGGGCTCGGGACATGATGGAGATTTCCACTCAAGCCCTACCCACACGGCGGCCTGAGAAAGTATAGCCGTCATTTCTGGATCCGATTCAGGCATTGCTACAGTTCCAGAAGGCAGCAGAGCAGCCGAATCTTCCTCTCCAGAAAGCTCCGGCTCACCCAGCGATCGACATCCGATCATCGGGAGGAGCGCCGAAGGATACTGCTGGTATGCTCCTTGTAGAGGGCCCAACACATTCCTTTGGCAGCTCAGTTGGTTGCGGAGTGCAAGAGGAGCGATGGTCCCCCGAGGGTTGGTTCCCTGGAGGGTTTGCCATCACTGTTACCCTCAGACCACCTGTGCTACTGCCTGAAGTAGCCCCCACCTGACTGCCGCCATGACGAGAACTAGATTGAGGCAGAGGCAATGGAGCTCCGCCCCTTTTGAGGTAACTGAGCTGGGCCCGCAACTCCGAGATGGTCATCTTCCCACAATGAGAACATGACTCATCCACGAACGCCACATCAGCGTGCTTAATGCCCAGACATGTGAGGCAGCGATCGTGACCATCATCCAACACCAGGTAATGACCACATCCAGAAACGCACAGGTGATACGTTGTCTGTAGCAAGACGCAACGTCAAGTTTGCCAGATGCAACACTTTGTAGCTGCATTTTGCACAAAGAGCACTGTCACTGCTTCTTCCCTCTTTAATTCATTCAAACTCTTTCTTGCCAAATCACAATTGTGCAGCAATCTGTCACCTCAGCTATTTTCATGTTTTTTTTGTTTTTTTTTTTCATTTCTCACATTGTCCTTTTGTCCTCCTCTGCTTACCGTAGGGCAACCACATAGATCTCTGCAGCAGCACCAGCAGTCTGCCTACAGCCAGACTACAAAATGGACGGGTCTGTCCCTCTCACAATCCCTAACAATCCCTCTTTATATCTTTCTTTAGAATTAGTTCTGTTCTTCATTGTTTTATTGTATAATCCTTTCTTCATTTTGACTGCTCCTCCTTCCTCAGTCATCTCACAGGAACATTTATTTTCAAACAAATGTCAGCAGATCACAACAGTGGGGTTCTAGATGTGAAAATCCTATTCAAAATTGTAATTATTTATTCTGATTTTAGCTAAATAAATAATAAACAAAAAACAAACAAACAAATAAATAAATAAATTATTTTAATTACTGTATATTCTTAAATACTACATTACCAACAATAGCACCGTGAAATCCACCAATCAGAGAAGTAATTGTTACTGAAACTAGCACTGCATCTTAGGGTGCAGCGACATTAGCAACATTTCAGTGAAATTTCGTAGATAAAACGGGGCAAATTCTCAAATACAGCTGTGAAAATTTGCGAAACAACAGTAAATGTGGCCTTAAATAAATAGAACTCATAATTACAATTAGTGAATCTCAAATCATAGCATGTTGAACATTGTTAAATGTGGCTAGATGATATTCTATTTCTGGTGAATTTTTGTATAATATTTTTATTTTTAATGAATGTAGCTAAATGCTAATACTTTCATGCAAATTCAAATTTTACCAAATTTTTCAAATATTTTAAAATGCAGACTGATTTGATTATAACATTCTCAATATTGTATAGGATGTTAGTACACAGTACACAGTTTAAAAATTTCAATCAAATATTGTACTGTTGTGATTCATCTGGGAGCTGATTTATTTGGTTTAAGGGTTAAAATTCTGTAGTGTAGAAATTTTTAAATGGCTATTGAAAATAGAAATGGAAAATGGAATGAATGGGAAAAAAAATACTTCCAAGGCACCTGCAACAGTGAGCTGTCATTATTGTAGTCTATACAAACTTGTTTTAAAATGTTGTGCTTTACTGGTGTGAATCCCATCAGTCAAAGCACAACATTTTAAAACAAGTTTGTATAGACTACAGAATTTTAACCCTTAAACCAAATAAATCAGCTTGTTGTAACATATATATATATATATATATATATATATATATATATATATAGGAGAGAGATTATTTATTTTACTTGAAGAATGTGTAGTATTGAAATGCAATGTTATGAGCATATATATTTCTTCCTCCTCTCTGTTTGTTTTTAGCCCTCTGCGCTTTTTAGTGAAACCCCCTGTTCAAGAAGTCACAGGGTTTGTTTCCAGTTGTCATCTGCATGCAGCCTTACATGCAGATTGTTTGTTCACATGTTTCATTTTGGTGAATACATGGCACATATATGAATGATCATAAATATATAGTTCATCCAAAAATTACAATTATGTTGTCATTGAAACCATATGACCTTTTTTTGTGTGTGGAATAAAAAAGGAGATATCTAGCAGAATATTCAAGCTGTTCTTTTCTATACAATGAAAGTGAATGAAGAACACGGCTGTCCCTTGTCTCCATTCTTTCCATTTTGAAAAATAAATGCGCTTAACTATATTGAATGTGCTCTTGTGGTGTACCTCATATCTTAATAGTTGAATAAAAAAAAAATTAACTGCAGATAATATTAATGAAATAAAAGACCACTTTCATTACTGTTTCTTAACACAGTTGAGTACACTTTTAAAAGGTGCACTTTGTAACATGAAAATTGCCATTATTACAATGTTTTACTTTAAAGTACAATCATCATGTTTTAATAATATTTTTTCATGCTCTAAAGTACACTTATGCTTTAAAGTACACTAACATATTAAAGCATGTAATGTAAAGTAATTGATTAGAATTTTAACTGTAGCATGATAGTCAATGTTACATTTAAAGTTCAAATATTTAAAAATCTAAATGACAGCTTATAATAAATTTATTAAAATGCAATTAACAAGAAAACATTTTGTTACAATGACTTTCATTGTAGAAAACAGCTGCTTGGACATTCTGCTTGATATCTCTATTTCTAGCTTTATGTTTGGAACACCTTTAGAGCTAAATGGTAACAGAATTATTTTTTTTTGGTTAAACTATCTTATTTAGGGACATGTGTTGTCTGTGTTCAATCCCTCGTGCAACCTGCATGCAGTTTAGTAACCTGATACACAGAATTTCTTTGGTTACACATGTGTTGTCAAGTCTCTTAATCAGACATCTAACACAGCAGTCAGTTCTTTGTTTAGTAATGCCAAAAGTGCTCAGAGTACATCAGAGTGCATTAAGTTTGATGGCTAATGTGTTAACGTTCTGTAAAAATGCAAAGAAGCTTTCTTTTGTTTGTTGTGTTACCCGTGGTTATGTCTGAGAGATATCGAGTGTGTGAGGTGAATGTAGTATGGTGAGGTGTTCTGTTCTGTCTGCAGGGGTCACTGCATGAAGAGAGCTCATACTCTGCCACTAGGCGTTTCAGTGGCTCCAGCGCTAGAGGCGTAAGGCCCGATCTTACCTATCTCTCTGACCGCGGCATGACCTGACACCCAATGCCAGTCTGGGCTTGTTGAGCGTCTTGCATGGTTCTGTTTTCAGACCACAGGCTTGACTAGGTGTTTATTGTGTTTATGTCATGAGGTTTCTCTGAGGAAAGTTTGGGAGCCCCCATTTTACTGTTTTCCCCTAGTAATGAGAGTGGGACTGGTGGTGTATGTACTGTATGTAAAGCATGTTTAATCATCTTGGATTAAATTTATTTCTGTCTTTTGTGTGGTCAAAGTATGGTCGTTTACTAGTCAGACTGACTGACTCTCCTTCACACAGAAACCCGCTAATGCTGTGTGTATGTCAATGTGTTTTGACCTACAGAATGGGCATGGCTTTACACTACTGATCAAAAGATTTTTTGAAATAAACTTATTTTTTCCAGCAAGGATGGATTACATTGATCAAAAGTGACAGTAAAGACATTGATAAGGCTGAAGAAGTGTTCCGTTTAAAAAAAACAAAACCTTTTAACCTTCTGTTTATCATCAAAATCCTGAAAAAATTTATAACAGTTTCCACAAAAACTATTAAGCAGCACAACTGTTTTCAACATTGATAATAATATGAAATGTTACTTGAGCACCTAATCAGCATGTTACAACAATTTCTGAAGGATGATGCTGCTGAAAATTCAACCATCACAGGAATAAATTACATTTTACAATATATTCAATTGTAATAATATTTTACATATTTCTGTTTTTACTGTATCTTTTGATCAAGTCTTGTTGAGCATCACCAAGTAACTTTATTCAAAAACATTTAAAAAATCGTACTAACCCCAGACTTTTGAATGGTAGTGTATATGGTATAGTGTCATTTCTAAAACTTCTTTATACTTGTCAGTTCCAATAATTTTTTTCTTATGCTTTCTTCCTGCTAACATCTACTCGTCATTCAATTTTTCTCTATATCTGCATTCTGGTCAGCCTTCAGACTACAATGGCTTTCTGGGCTCCAGTTCCAGGGCCTCATCTAGGGCGAGTTCAGCCCGTGCCAGTCCAGTGGTGAGCTTCCCTTTCCTATATCTGACCAAGGTTAAGTTCTACATTTTCAAAGTCACGTCTGCCATCTGTGTTGCAAAAACTATCCTGCACTCTTGCTCCTCTGCATATCCTGTTCCTCACACTATCATCAGTATCATGTGGAATTAGCATCAATCTTGTTTGTGCCATGCTCCCTCTAGTGGATAAAAATGGAACAAAATATGGCCCAGTATTGTTTTAGATCCTAAATATATCTGGGTGGTTTTTCAATGTAACTTCTACTGAACACATTTAATTTTTTAAATAGGTGGAGGAAAGGTCAGATTTCCTGGAAAAGGTCAGTAGGATTATTTTTAGGATGCAAAAACACACATCACAGTAGATAAAACCACAACAAAGTGATCCACCAAACCAAGTAAGCATTTAAACTACATCCTCAGGGGTCCAGGACAGCCTCCACCCTCTCTGCTGCAACTCTGGCATCTCTGGGTGGAGGTTTATCACGAAGAGGAAGCTGTGATACCTCGATTTCAGCTGACACTGAGGCCTCCATACGGGAAATGAAGGTAATTTTGAAGGTTTATTCATAATACTGTATCATAATGGCCATGATCTGTATGTAATTTCCTCATTTTCGTTTGTTTACTCTCAGGACTCCCTGGTGGAGGTGGAGGAGAAGTACCGTAAGGCAATGGTGTCCAATGCTCAGCTGGACAATGAGAAGACAAACCTAATGTATCAGGTGGACACACTGAGAGACACTCTGATGGAGCTGGAGGAACTTCTGTGTGAGACACGCAGAGAGTGTGAGGAGAAAACCAGAGTAAGGACTGTCAAGTGGTGAAATCACTTAAAAAAGGAAAATCCTATAGAATAATTGACCCTTTTACAAATACATTTTTATTTTTCTTAAAAAAAATTGTTATAGTCATCATCCAAAATTTAGAGTATATTAAAAAATTTGATTAATTATTGAAAAAATTAAATCAAAACTTTTCACAAAAACAGTTATGGTGAGTCAAAATTCCTTGATGCACAGGGATCATTTTGACCCCCTTTTGTTGATAAAATACTCCAAAAATCACAATTCGACCTGGTTTGTGCATTCTAGCGTTAAGACTAATCATAACTGAACTATGTGGCAGCTCAACTATGTGGTAAGTTTTATGTTATGGTATGAAAAAACAGTATTTCATAAACAGTTGGGGGGGTTCAATACTAACTTGCTTAGCAGAGGAGGGCACACAAAGATATAAACAATCAATATACACATAGAAGTAATGTGAGCATCACACAAGGATAGGTAGACTGTTAATATACTAGAAATAATCTGAACTGCACACAGTCATAAAGATGATCATTATGAAGTCAAGAGTATGTCCTTTACTTCTAAGAAATCGTAGAATGACAACTGTTCAAATAACTGTGAAAGTGAGTACTAATGATTAGGAATTCAAACTAAATTTTTTAGTGCAATCAAATTCATCAATTACGGGTATTTTTTTCATTCTAATTTTTGTTAGGACTTAGAGCGAGAGCGTCATGCCCACAATGTCCTGAAGTTCCAGTTTGAGGAGATGAAGGAAACACTGAGGCAGAGTGAAGAGTTGCTGACGGTGAGCATCTCCAGTAAATGACAGAGTACTCAAAGCTCTTCTGACTCTTTGTCTTCCTGACATAGATGGATTCTGTGTTCTCTCACATTTTCCTCTTAATTCTCTTTGACCTGTCCATCTGTTTTCCTCTGCTTGACCTCGGCCGGGGCTTAGGAAGCCCAACAGTCTCGTGGGAAGCAGGCGGACTATTTTAGAGAGATCGCTGACTTGCAAGAAACATTGGAATGGAAAGATAAAAAGATCCGGGTACAATTACCTTCCATGGCCATTTTCCATTAATCATATCACAACTATTCTTTCTTTTGTATTTTAACACTTTTTAAAAATCTTTTTATTCCCTAAATAGTCTTTAGCTTGTGTAACTTATTAACCTAATAACTTGTTAAACAACTGAATGCTTGATACTGTGTCACATGACCCTTGTAGTCTTTCCAAACCGTATGTGTTCCCTTTACTCCTTTGTTCTTCCCTTTCTTGATTGTTGGCTTTTGCGGACGGCCACATTAAGGCCTTAGAGAGGCAGAAGAAATATTCAGACATTATCCATGATGAACGGGAGGCACTCAGGGACGAGGTTTGCCGGCTTAGGGATGCTCTGAAGGTAGAGATATAGAAGGAATACTGGCAATCACAGCAAAGATATAGAAGTCATTATATTAGCATATTTATTTTTTTACTTCAAAGGACCATAATAAAGTGATGGAATAAATGGAAGATTGACATCAGATTGTATTCTTTCACAGAAACATGGCATTGTGCTGGGATCTGAGGTGACCACCAATGGGGAGGTAGCAGACGGGACGATTGATGGGCATGCTGATGTGGAAGCAGCCTCCCGATTGAATCAAGACTCTCACATGTCCATTATGAGTGGAGACAGCATGTTAGGTAAGACAAACGGTTGCAAGAATTTTGTAACTCATAATCGAAGCATTTTAAACAAATCCGCTATTGCAGCTGATTTATATGCAACTTAATTGTAGTCAAATGATGACTATTTTGCAATTTTACAAAATTACAATTTAACTTTTATGGTGTTTTGTTGCTGCACATTTGCAATGTTTTATTTAATTGTAGAAACCATTACAAATATGCTGCAAGAAAAGCAAAAACTAAATTAAAACATTTAGTGAAAACTTAAAATAAATGAGACAAAACTAAGTGAAAATGAAAAAAAATTGTGTTAAATTAAATAAGGATAAAATAACTAAATAAAAAAAAATAACTGGAAAATACTGAAACTAACTGAAAAAGCAATCTCCAAAACTAGCTAAGATGAAATAAAAATGTCCACAAATTAATTTTATAGTCAGTTTTAGATACATGGTATTATACAACTTGAATCCAGCTGCACTGAACATGAAAATGCCACTATAAGTGCCACTAAAAAGTCTAGACTGTACTGAAAAAAAAATGCTATTAAACATCTTTAAATTATTCCAGTTAACATTAACTCAGTTAACAGCACAAACATATACAAATAAAATAAAATAAATTAAAAAAATATAGAAAAGTCTGAAAAAACACCTCTAAAACTTACAATGATAGAGTGAAAAATAATAAAAATGAAAAACTAAATAAAAATGCAAAACTGTAATAACTGTATAGATTAGAAGATCTAACATTAAATGAAAACGTTTTTGTTTCCAGTGCTCTTTGTAAATATTAAACTTGCTATTGTTTTTGATTAAATGTTGCTTGCTTCATTCCATTCTCAATATACCCAGAAATGTACATTTTTAGTTGTCAACAACAACAGAATCAATCTTTTTGTTATCCACATCTGAGGGTATCTCTGCTGGAATTATCTCTCCACTGATCAGCCTTTAATTCGATCAAGATCAACCATTTGCTTAACAAAATCAATCCAATTATTCTCAGTGCCATTCTGTTTTAATGGAATCGTAATTGTGATTCGCTCTTTGAATCCAATCAAGTGGTATTTTCCATCTGGCGTCTCATCTCATTGTCAGTAATGTTGCAGACAGAGCTTCAGAACGGCACATCAAGCACAGAGTCAGAGATTACTCAAAACTATGGTGAGACTGCACAGTTCAAGATGGTGGAGATAAATCTTTTTGGTGTCTTTCCTTTGTTAATCTATTAAATGAGGAACTGTATACTGAATGCATCCCCCAAAAAATAAGTTAAAAGAGAGGCTCTTTGTAAATATTAAACTTGCTATTGTTTTTGATTAAATGTTGCTTGCTTCATTCCATTCTCAATATACCCAGAAATGTACATTTTTAGTTGTCAACAACAACAGAATCAATCTCTTTGTTATCCACATCTGAGGGTATCTCTGCTGGAATTATCTCTCCACTGATCAGCCTTTCCTTTGTTAATCTATTAAATGAGGAAATGTATACTGAATGCATCCCCCAAAAAATAAGTTAAAAGAGAGAGGGCTACAAGCTCTTAGGCACAGAAACTGGACTGTTTGCAATCTGAAGTGATCCCAGAAATGTTCTCAGAATGTCAGAATGAAGGAGAACAGTGATCTGAAGGTGTCAAAACCCATTACTGGGGTCAATTATAGTATAAGAAATGTGGAGATAACAGACATTCAGAGGCCAAACAAAGATCTGTCCATCTGAGAATGAAGTCAGCACATTTAGTACACAAACGTTAACAAACTCTTATAAATGGGGAAATTCAGACACAGGAGAATCTTAATCTAAATCCTAACAAAGATAATTAAGTACATTTCTAGCTAACACAAGGTACAACGACCCTAAATTAATCAGAAATGGCAGTTCTCGGTAAAAGGTCAATGTACGTGGAGGAGGATTCCAACTCTCAATATTCAAAAAATCACAAGTCCAAATCTACTGACTGCTGATTTAACACCTCACAGGTAAAGTGCACACCAATTAATGTGAAGAACCTATAACTGCTGTTAAAACCAAACCAAACAGGTCAGAGGATGAAAGATACATTGATTCAAGTGCAGAAACTTCACCAAATGTGCCACTATAATCATTTAAACTTTAGAATCAGATAATATCTGAAATTACAGTATATGAACCACAGACCGGTTAAGCAGAGAAAAATAACTGCATAGAAATCAATGCTGGCATTAAAACCTCTAAAGATCTATGTTTGAACCCACAAAGTCTAATAAAGTGGATATTTTTATAACCACAGGAGACAATGATGCACAATCCAGGAGCCAGCAAAAGACAGAGGCTGAGCCAGAGTTACAGTTCGTGGAGGACACATATAGCATGCCAGTAGAGCACAAGGGCACAGCGTTCCTTCTCGATAGTTGTGAGGAAGCTGTTGCATTGGATGCTGCTCTTTTAGTGCCGGATGATGTAAATATGCATACCAGTAAACAGTATGTCACTGTGAGTGGACTGAGTGTAGAAAATGAAACACAGACATTCTTTAAGATCAAGCTTAAGATAAAGAGGATCTTTAGCTGCTTTGATTCATAATTTTTCACAGACTCATTTTGATTTGCTGATGTTTACGACAATGTTATTTTGATTTTTTTTTCTCAAGAATTTGATCTTATGATGTAATGTTGCATACGTACTTTAAATTTTCAGTGCAAATGAGACTAATCAAGACTTGTTTTGGGCATGCAAAAGCTGTTCATTTCTTTCAATGTTCTGAAATTAAAAAGCTTGATTTAAAAAAAAAAAAAACATTTTCTCATGGTAGACATATGCAATGCTATATGCGTAAAAATCCAAATGCATATACATTTAAATGCATTCATGCACTCATGTTTACCAATGCTGTAATTGTCGTCATACTTGTAATCACCACAAATAAAAAGCAAATATCAAAAACGTTTCATACACGTACAAATGTAATAATAATCATGATAATAATGATGATGATAATAATAATAATAATAACAACAACCCCATATACACATTTTCTATTTATACACAATGATATATTAATAATAAATAAAATATTATTAACATTTAAACATTTTTAATTAATTACATGATATCATTAAATTAATTAAATAATAAAACTGTAAAAAGACATTATAAAATGGCTATAAAAATTAAAACATTGTTTATTTCCTTATCATTTCTTATGACCACAGCAATCTACTTTGCAATCCAGCCATGCATTAGACAGATATTTATGGTCATGTTAATTGCACGTTAACTGCATTTTTTATAATTCATTGTAATAAATTAAAATGTTAAATTGACTGCTCCAATTTGTATACTTTGTGCTGCAAAATAAATTGTTTTGTTTTTAGTGCCTACATTGTCTCATTGTATGATATATTGCCCACTTTTTTTAATGAGGTTCATGTGCTGTACTGTACCTTTTTTTTTATTTGTAACTTTCAGAGATCAGATTGAGGAAACTGGTGGAAGAGAGAGAGTGTTTGCTCGACCAGGTGAGTTCCCTTTCAAGGGAACTTCGAACTGCGTCCTCTAGGGGTCGCTATGGGGAACGCCTTGTCGTGACCCGTGTCTGAAGCATACATTGAAAAAACACCAACAACACGTTGGCCGGCGACAGCCATGACGTAACTACCGGGGCTCGATCTCTATTCATATAATTATGGCGAGCACTAGCAAAGCGTTTAGAGGATGTGTGCATCCGTGTCGTCGTTATTTAACATCTGATGACACACATGATCCATGCGTTGTTTGTTTGGGTGAAGAGCATGCACACGATGTCCCCGAGGGGGCAATTGGCGTGCACTGCGAGCGTTTTCCAATGAAAAAGCTCCGCTCTCG
>NW_015557103.1:122787-123714 GCF_001515605.1 Sinocyclocheilus anshuiensis | reverse complement strand
CATCTGCTTCCCGCGATTCAGGACCCACCGCTGCTGAGGCACTGAGGAGAATGAGCTTGTGGGGATCGCAGGTGATTATGCCAACATCGAGGCAATGCGCGAAAACGGCTATGAGAAGATGCCCCTTTAGAGAGACGCTGGCCAGCTAGCCCTCTATGAGCGGCTTTCAAAATCCTTCATTCCACGAAGGTCCAGGTCTGAGCCCGAACAACCCAGGTGTCCTGGCCCTTCTCTGTTTGAGGATCAGAGACGGGCACAGAAGGCTAGTGTCGCGGCTCTCAGTCCTCCCCCGCCTGCGGGTAGGGGTAGGAAGAATCGCGGGTCAAAGGGAGGTAGGCAAAAGACCTAAGGGATGTGATCCAGACAAGGCGTCAGCGTTTTTGTCCGGATTAGAGTGATACTTCAGTATCTACTCATTTCCTTTATTTTTTTAAATCTGCACTTATCTTCCCCTTCCTAATTCCCCGCGTTTTGGGATGCACCATTTCCATCTATGGGCTGCTCTTTCAGAGTGCCACGAGAACCCCTTAGAACGGTATTGTTAAAATCCATGTTATGGTAAGTGTGCACGTGAAGTCTTTGTGCACTTTCTAAAATCCACACTGTGGTAAGTTCGCACACTAGTATCTATTCCTGATTCCAAGCCTTGAGCTCTACCCCGGGCCCAGGAGTTCTGGCCCTAACAGGTAAGTTTTTGGAGTATGTAGCCTAGGCCTTTGGCCGTAGGGAATAATGTCACTGACAGCCGTCTTAACGTCCCAGGGGCAACTCCCATGGCTATGGTAGAGTTGGTACTTGGTGCTCACCATGGTTCTGGCATGCACTCCCCTCAGCGTGGTGGTGTGGGTATACTGTTCCTCATAGCGACCCCTAGAGGACGCAGTTCGAAGTTCCCTTGAAAGGGAACGTCTCAGGTTACGTATGTAA
>NW_015557103.1:116742-122674 GCF_001515605.1 Sinocyclocheilus anshuiensis | reverse complement strand
CACGAGGGCCTAGAGGACGCAGTGTCTCGTTCCCTACTCAGGGAACCATGGTTACATACGTAACCTGAGACGTTTTGTCATTTCATGCTTTTCAAGTGATTCATTGTTCTGCATATTATTGTATATTGTGGGAGAACATCTTATGAAATCTCTGTAATGCCTGTCATAAGGACTTTGTTAGCATGACTAAACTGCATGTGAATGTGCAGGTACGGAAGTATAAAACCATTGCTGAGCAGAAACAAAAGAATGGGACAGAAGGAGCGGGAAGCACAGATGAGGATGACCTACAGAATGGTCTGGACCCTCATATTCTAGATCTGCAGAGTAAGATATGCCTTTAAATGTCATTCACCATCAGTCTTGATGTAGGCTGGTTTGTTTTCATGTAAACTCTTTTTTTTCTACAGGAGATGCTAACAGGCAAATCAGTGACCTAAAATTCAAGCTGGTCAAGTCTGAACAAGAAGTCACAGCACTTGAACAAAGCGTAAGTCACTGATAAAATGAACACAAGACTTTATATCCGAAGGCACAAATTGTGCTCTTGCATGCAATTTCATCATCAGTAGTTAATAATGTTCTCCTTTCAAGTTTAATCTCCCTTTATGCACTGTTAATTTTGTTCGTATTGTGGTACAACCAGTTACACAGGAAATTATCTGACATTATTTCATGCATAACCTGTAATCTCTGTCATGTGGCAGATCATTCGGCTGGAGGGTCAGGTGAGCCGCTATAAAACGTCCGCTGAGGCTGCAGAGAAAGTCGAAGATGAACTAAAAGTGGAGAAACGCAAGCTGCAGAGAGAGGTACACTAAATCATAAAAAAAACACTAATATTCTAAACAACTCAGCAGCAACTTTTTTTGGTGAAACATTCTTGCACTTAAAAATATTGAGTACATTTCATAGCTGTGAAATCAATGAAATATACCTTATGAATTGAGTAAATGTGAGTAAAAAAATATATAAATAGATCTGAATAAGTGCATTTGGTGCCATGACAAATAAAACTGAGTAGACACAACAAGTTAAAAGAATAGTTCACACAAAAATGAAAATTTGCTGAAAATGTACTCACCCTCAGGCCATCCAAGATGTAGATGAGTTTCTTTCTTTATCGGAACAGATTAGGAGAAATTGAGCATTATATCACTTGCTCATCAATGGATCCTCTGCAGGGAATGGGTGCCGTCAGAATGAGAGTTAAACATCTGATAAAAACATCACAATAATCCACACGACTTCAGTCTATCAGTTAAGTGGATATTTTTCTTACAAAAACCCATTGCTTTGCTTCAGAAGGCATTCATTAACTCACTGGAGTCGTATGGATTACTTTTAAGATGGATGTATGCGCTTTTTGGATCTTCAAAAACTCAGGCACCATTCACTGCCATTACAAGAGCCCAGATATTATTTAATATAACCCCAATTGTGTTCATCTGAAAGAAGAAAGGCATATACACCTAAGATGGCTCGATGGTGAGTAAACTGTGGGCTAATTTTCATTTTTGGGTGAACTATTCTATGAACTCATTCTGACGGCACCCATTCACTGCAGAGGATCCATTGGTGAGCAAGTGATATAATACTAATAAAATTAGTCAAATACTAATTTCTTTTTTATGGAAAAAATAAATAAATAATAGATGTAGATGCAGTTTATGACAAAATAAACTGTTGGATTTTTGGGCAGTTAGTTGGGTATGTCCATCAAACGCTTAAGCTATATTCAGAGATTTTATTAAGGTAGTGTAATTATTATTTTTTTTTAATTTACAAAGTCACTGAATTTTTTTAGAGTGTGATGTAACAAGTGCTGTATTTATTCTTTAGCTGAGGTCTGCGCTTGACCGTATCGATGAGCTGGAAGCAAGCAACAGCCACCTTACGAAGAGACTAGAGAAGATGAAGGCCAATCGGAGTGCTCTTTTGGCACAGCAGTGACGTCCATCTATGCCCACTCTGCAGTCAGGGGCATGATTCCCATCTAGTACCAATGATCTGCCACCCATATTAAACTAAAACAACTATCAAAATCATATAAAATTAGCCCAATCATAATCATGCTACTTCAGACTTTAAAAAGTAAATATGGCTGACAGGCATGGACATCAAACTTCATTTGTTTGCTAGTGGGAGTCCAAGCGGAGGACATCAAAAACTCTTACTGAGGCTCATTAAAGTGACCTTTGGTTTGGATTAGCAGAATTCAGGCCCTCAATGAGCTCTCAAAATGTTTTGACTGGTTACGGATCTCTAAGTCAATGAACCAACTCAGCACAGGCAGAGCACAGCTATGGCAGCATGTTCCTTTATAATCCAGTGGTGAGGGACATTGAATAATCTTAGCAGACCATGCACTTTATCCCTTCATCAGTACTCAAATTTTGTGTTATATGGAAACTGTAACATATCTGCACACGGAACTGTTTTGCAAAATGAGGTAATGGAGTTTGTGTAGTCCAGATATTATATGACTGAATTTATGCTCTTATACAGAGAAAGTGTGTGTTATTGCAATTTTTGTGCAGACGGGGAGTGTTGTTTATACAATCAACAACTTATCAAATTATTGGAGAATTGCTATAATGTCCATTTTGTTTCATGCCAAATCTGTGTGTGTGTGAGCGTGTGTGTTGGTCTGTACGTAAATAATGGGGACTAACACTTCATAATGTTAGTCATTTTTGTTTATATGCTAATGTTGTGTAAACAAGGGGCACTTAAGACATGGCAAAAAAAAAAAAGATGCAATAACAATGTTAATATAACTTTATGGAGTATATTTGGGGATAAGCCAGGCTTCAAAAGATTTTAATCATTGTTTCAAATGTTCTCAGTGGCTGCACTTAGTTTTCTTTGTTGCTTTATGAAAGCACTCAATACATTTTTCTCACATATCCATTTAACTGAAGTGGGCCAAATGATGATAATACTTTTCTTTTGTTTAATATGCAGGTTTTAGACCACCTACTTACTTTCTGTGTTTAAACTACAAAACTATAGTTAAAAACCACAGAAGCCTCATTGTAATATGATTAGTAGAATTAGACGGACAGTGAAGCACTGCTGATCATTATACTGTTTCATGTTCAGAAAGATGCAATAACAATGTTAATATAACTTTATGGAGTATATTTGGGGATAAGCCAGGCTTCAAAAGATTTTAATCATTGTTTCAAATGTTCTCAGTGGCTGCACTTAGTTTTCTTTGTTGCTTTATGAAAGCACTCAATACATTTTTCTCACATATCCATTTAACTGAAGTGGGCCAAATGATGATAATACTTTTCTTTTGTTTAATATGCAGGTTTTAGACCACCTACTTACTTTCTGTGTTTAAACTACAGAACTATAGTTAAAAACCACAGAAGCCTCATTGTAATATGATTAGTAGAATTAGACGGACAGTAAAGCACTGCTGATCATGATACTGTTTCATGTTCAGTTTAAACTCAGATCATATTGCAACTATATCATCTGAGGGCTAAATGGACATTTGAGATGTCACCAGCCTTTAAAGATACAATCTGTAATCTGAGTCTTGCTTTTGAAAACATGCTGAGTCAACACAATAAATGGGAGTGCAGCTCTTTTATTATTATTTTTTTTTTTAAAGCTGGTCGTTGTAGCACTTTCAGTAATGGTCTGACATTTACAGTCTAACATTAATCTCATTGCATTTGGGGTTTATAGAAATTAACATGGCTTTTTTAAGAAAAAGGAAAAAAAGGTATTGTTTTGCAATAATGCTTTTAAGTGTAAATTGACCATTGCATTTACACAAAAACTTTCCAATGTACATCATTATGAAAACAGCTATAATAACGATCGTCATGATGCTGTATCTGCTGTGTAATCGGTTGTGATAAGAAGATGATTATTTTTTGCTGATTGTGAGTTTCACTTGTATCCCTCCCCTGGGTTGGGCTACCATTGGAGACACCTTGTTTACACACTCAGTGAATATGAACATGCCATCTCTAAAGAACTGATATGCTGAACTTTAAAAAAAAAACAGACACAGACATACCTATTACGTTGTTTACCTGTATTACAGCTCTTCTGTATGACATGGCATAGCAAGAAATAAACTCATGCAATAACACTGACTTTTAAGGTTTTTATTTATGTATTATTTCATTCTTTTATTGCATAATTGAAATGTTTTATTAATGTCTTAAGAGCAAGCAAACAATAATTGATAAATGGACCATGCTCCCTTTTAAAACATTCAACATAAGTTTGAACAGCAGAGGGCAGCACTGATTTTCAGCTTATAAATCAGTTCCGCATTCTGGTGATCTTATCTATGTTAAAGGCACTGTAAAATCTCTCAGTAATATACATCGTTGGCACCCTTTGGGCAATTTCTTATGTTTTTTTACTTTTTTTTTTTTTTATTATTATTATTTTTGCCTCTATAGCCAAAACACATTCAATGTCACTTTTCCTTAAACTAATATAATAATTCCTTTGTGTTATCCCTCCTAAACAAATCTGTTTAAAATATGCTATGCAAAATCAAAAAGACGAAGAGAAAGAAAGTAATAAGGACGTACAACAAAGGAAATAAAAGGCCTAGATAAAAGTCTTTTAGACATGCTGGCCCTCAGAAACAGACAGCTGATCACTGGCTCCTGGAGATTTCACTTCTCTTCCATACAACCAGCCTAGCTCTGGCAGGCAGCTCTGAGCTCTTTGCTTTGAAAATTGCATAGCAGGCCTGTTCTTCTTGGTGTGATATGAAATCATTGAAAATGTAATATCAGTTGTACTCAATATGACAGGAAGTCAAGTCAGGTGACTAACGTAGAATGTTGAGTGACACATCATTCATACAATCATGATAACTATGTTAGGCCTGTGCAGGATGATGTGTTACACACACACACGTATTGTAATGGTATTATTAATGAAACACATTGTGTATATATATATATAAAAATGCACTCTCTATTCTAATTCTATTCTTTAGAGGAAGGAGGAGCCGGTGGGATGGAGCGACGAGGTGCAGCCTGAGGAGCGGAGTCCTGAGGTGATGGCGGGTCGACAAGGCGGAGCCGGAGGGACTAGGGAGCCCGGTGGATCGACGGGTGATGGTGGAGGCGAGGGAGCTAGGAGCCGAAGTGGAGCCGCTGGGTCTACGGGCCGAGGCGGAGTCCGGGCCTCGGAGGCTGGAGGCGGAGGTGAGGGGTTCTCCAGCCATGGCGACGCTGGAGGATGGAAGACCCGCGGAGCTCACACCGTAATGATGGTGGGCTGAGGGGCTGCCAGACGACAGCGGTGGAGGAGGCAGGAGCAGGTGGGAGGGCGGGCATTTGTGAGTCTCCGGGCATTCAGGGCTTAACTCTGGATCGGAAGCTCCCTCTAGGCTGAACACGGGAACAGGATGGCGCTCAGGAGGAGCAGACACTTTAGGGCGCTTACGAGGAGCTGGCACTGGAGGGCGCTTTCTAGGAGCGGGCACTGGTGGGCGCTCTGGACTGGATTCGGGGACTGGAGCCCTCTCCTCTTCGGTTTGGCACTTTCGCCGCGCCATATTCAGCTCACTCTCAGCCCCCCCTGCTCCAGCAGGAGGAGGAGGAATTCGGGGCGAAGGAGGGGATCCATAGAAACAACGGGAACAAAAGAACCTAATGGAAACAGGAAGGACCAAATAAGGAAACACGGGACCAGAAACAGGGGCAAAACACTACACAGAACAGTCCAGAATCCTGACAGCTCTATTCTTTTTCTGTTATCTGTTTTATTTTTATTTATTATATAATAAAAAAAAAAACCTTGCTACCTGTACTGCGTTAAGCTAACTGAGAATTGTTATAGAAGTTGTATATCATTGCTCTTTTGTTGATTTGGATTGCTTCCATTGTCCTCATTTGTAAGTCGCTTTGGATAAAAGCGTCTGCTAAATGACTAAATA
>NW_015557103.1:107281-114225 GCF_001515605.1 Sinocyclocheilus anshuiensis | reverse complement strand
AGGTTCTTTTCTCAACACTCCTCAGCGCTGAAAGTGAACACTCGATGGTGATTGGCTATTTTTTTACCAACGGAGGCACGAGAGCTTAGCGCTCGCTCGACCTCCCCCTCCCCTTCTCTATCACTTAGCGGTTGTAATTTTCTAGAATTCTCCACCATATTAAGTTCAGGTAACTCAAAAACTTGCGTACACGAGCTGAGACCAGACGTGAGATTTCATCATAGTCACCGCTCACGTCCATATTCATAAATTTCAAGTTTTGCGTTGAAACGACCGTACGACCAATTTTCTGTCGTACGTTCGTTTCGTAAATGAGGCCCACTGTGTGTGTGTGTGTGTGTGTGTGTGTGTGTGTGTGTGTGTGTGTGTATTATTGTAGATGGGTCAAAGATTAAATTATATTATTTTTTTCTGGGCAAGAATGACTATCTTACATTTTTACCATGATTTACTGAAGACATTCACTAAAATGTCATTCAGTTCACATACCAAAAAAGGTAAAAATAAAAAATATTGTCAGGCATATTTTGAACAGGAATCATTAGATGTCATTAAAAGACTCGATTTAAGGATCACAGTGCTGCCCCAAAACACCAATTACTTGTAATTAAAAAATTGTATAAATATTTGCCACTATTCTTCAAACCAATACCCATTTGTCAGCATGTTTTTAATCATTTAAAATATAATAAAACTTAGTATGATCTCTTTTTCTTTTACATTCTAGTGATCTACTGTAGCACAGCTCTGACAAGCTTTTATTTAAAATTCTATGTAAGACATTTTATCTCTTATTAAATTCGTATCTATCTCTTATTAAATCTAAGTCTATAAAGAGGTTTCGAAATCAGGCCTTAAATAAGTTTCAGGTTTCACTAGCCTGCAGCCATCAGCACCAGCATATTGACTTATTGTACTTTAGCTCATGTCTGTGCTGAGCAAAGCTTTCTGTAAGGATTGTATTTTGCATGTGTAGCAAGATCATCTTGAGAGAATTTGCACTATTTAAATAATGATTGAATCATTCAGCCTGGTTAGACTGGTTAGATGTTTTCTGTTGTCTCTGTGTTTTCAGTATTGATTTTTTTACAGGTATTTTACCTACATTGCATTGTGTTTTAGGGTTAACGGAAATGTCTGTAAAATTACCAATACATTTTTCCTTTTTTCCCCCCTTTTCCGAAAGAACATCATACTGTGAATATATAATCATACCTACAAGTTAATACTCTTATGCTTTAGGCTGTTCACTTTGTTTACCAGTGAAGTGCTGTTTTCAGAGTTTACATATAATTTGAATAATGCAAGCAGATGATCTTTACTTTAGGGCTGTCAGTTGATTAAAACAATTAATCAAGCTTTAATCATATAATCATACATTGTCATGGCAGAAAGCAAGCACATCCTGGTAGAGCATTGTTAATGGGCTAATTTATGTGTACAAATGCAAACAAATCCAAAACACAATCCAGAAAAACAGGAACCTTATAAACAGGAGCTACTCAAATGGCCCAAGACAAACAGGTCACAACAATTCAACTGAGGCCCTATTTGAACCAACAGCAAATGGCCTTTGTACATCTCTAATCGTACATTTTACGTAAGCACCACCAGCACTTCATTGATGTTATCTGCAGATCTGATAAGTCAGTCAGAGAAAGAGAGGAACACACACACACACACACCCCAGTCAGAGCAACATATGCTTTACTGAAACAATTGTCTTTCCACGTTTAGGAACGTGTTTGTTTGCAAGTGCACTGTGACGGCTAAATGTATTTACATTGGCATGTCTGTAAACATTCTTTGGGACTGTGATAATTGTGTGCTAGAGAAACAGACATCATAGATTAAAACTAGAATTCATGCTTGTATAGTAAACAATCAGTGTTTAACACAACACAAGTTCTATGTGTTTATGCCAGTACTTCTTCCCACATACAGTATATAGTATTTTCCCACAAATACTTATTTTCAGTCTGAAACCAGATTGTCCAGTTAAGTCACAACGGCCTGGGGCCGGTTGCATAAACTGCTTAGACTAGTCTTAAAAAGTTAGTCATCCAATTTGTTTTCTTCAAGACTGGTCATAACTCTTTAAAGTAAGTTACAAAAGGTAGATTGGCCCAGTTTGAATAAGAAAAGTAAGACTGATTACCTCTTGGCTAACTGCTAGTTGGTCAAGTCCTAGACAGGGCTTAGACTAAGCCAGGATTAGGACATAGTTAAATTAGGACATTTAAGTAATTTTTATAAACATGCCTTAGAAAAAAACATTACTGGTGGTGTGCATCTTGAGACAAAACAAGGGCACTGACATATTTTAAGATCAATCAGTGCAAGTTTCTTTCAGCTGAAACAAGTCAGATTTACATGTTAGTCTGGGGCGAGGCTTAAGCCTTGTCTGTGAAACTGTGGGAACATCTTTTAGTTTACCTTTGACATATACCAAGGAACCTGTCTGTTTGGCATACTGTTTCTTTGTAATTAAGAGCAATAGATTCGCAATACATCTGCTCAGTAGTTTATAATCAGCTACCTGAATGTTTGAGCAAATATCCTGATACTGAGCAAAGAGAATCACACCTACATTTGAACTACACTCTTACGAGAAATGGTTCTAAACAGTACCAGAAAAGGGTTCTTCAGCTTGTAACAATAGCAGAACCCTTTTTGGTGCTAAATAGAACCCTTTTTAGAGGCTTCCATAAAGAACCATGCTTTGAAAGTGCTATATAGAACCTTAATGGTGCTATACATAACCTTTTTAATGATAGTTTATTTTCATTAATATTAGTATATTTATATAATTAATATTAGTATTATTAATTTTATTTGTACATATTATTTATTACTATTGTTTTTTTTACCCCTCTATCTGCCTGTCTTATAATATCTTATAGTGTCTATTATGGTTTTCATAAAAACAACAACAACAACAACAGCATGTTGTGTCAATTAGGTACTTTTATTTTATTTAATGACATGTGAAATTGATCATTAGTAGCAGAATACATTCATTGACAATTGACAATTGACACTGAACATAAATACATACTTAAAGAAGTAAAACAAAAATAGAAGTAGAACATAGTATAATGAAGACCAAGTTCCAGTGAAATACTGTATTTTCACAATCCTCTATGATGCCTATAAGTCCATCATTATGTGTATTTTGGTGTTGTGGCAGTTGAGTGGCAGTTTATCTCTGCAGATGACGAGGTTGTAGGATGTGACATCATCTGAAATACACAATTGATTTTAGAGTTACAATGTGCCTCCTTCCATTAGTTTATGTAAAAACAATTATGTTTATGAAGGACAAAAGTAGTATGTGAGCACTTCACAATGTTATGTTTATGCATAAACAAGTAATAATAATAATAATAATAATAATACAAATCTAATAATATAGATAAATAAATGTAAAAAATAAAATAAATAAATGGATAAATAAACCTAACAATATGGACCATAAATTCAATATCTTTGTTACTTACTTAGTGGAGATGGGGAAAGAAGTATCCTTAACTGAACAGAGCTGGTCGCAATTACATGTTCTCTTAAACTAAAAAGAGAAAAAGACACGATTGGTAGGAAACCAGTTACAGTTTGAAAGTTAATAATCTGTTATGTCTTACATGAACGTTTAGTTAATGGTTGGGGAAAAATCTGATGTGTAACATTATGTTGCTCTGTGATTTTGCTTTGGAACCTTCAGAAAACTTTAACTCGATTTTTCTCAAAATCGACTTTGCTCACTCTATCGCCTTCAAACGGCTGTAGCTCAGTTTTTTGTATGATTCCAACCAGTTATATACCATTTTGAAGATATTTTAATGTAGAATGTGAAAATGAAGAGAACTAATTTTTGAAAATGTGCTCATTCCGACTCATTTTGCCAGCACGGGTCACAATTAAAGAATGAAAACATTTACCTGTTGAGAGTTTGTTAACAGTCAGTCTGAGCTCCAGAAAATCAGTAATGAGGAGCTTTGACAGTTACAGATTTGAAAAACAAAAAAGCAGGAATAACAAACCCTAAACTCTAACACAAAGAACCATTTAAGCATAAAAGGGTTCTTCAGGATGATATGGTTCTAAATAGAACCTTTACTACATGTAAAGAACATTTAAGAACCATCTTTTTTTAGAGCTTCTCTGCTCGTTTATGGTGGAAAATGGTAATTGTAAGGTAAACATTTAATGCAAAAGGTTTGGAGATTTAATATTAGTGTTAGAGAGAGTATTAATATTAGATATGGATATAAAATAATATTAATATGGGATAAGCAAATAAAAAGGTCAAACCAAAAAATGTACTTTTAATCCTGCTGCTAAAGTCCTAAATAAACAGGACTATGGAAGTATGGAATTGAATTTGTGCCAAAAAATTTTAAGTAAACCAAAACTCTGACATCACATTCATAAATCGTGAATAGCAAGGAGTAGGAAGAAAGAAGCTTAGAAAATTATTAACAAAGAATGCAAATGTGAAGACCATGTAAAATGTTTGCCTTTGAGAACCTTTTCCCCATTTTTTTATTTTTTAGAGTGTTTTTCCTATTTCTTATTGAATAAACTGATTTTTTTCCTCATAACTGTTACTTTCTATCTTATCTAGCAATTGTGACCATGCATCTCACAATGTGACTTTGTTACTTTTTTAAAACATTATTTTACATTTATCGTTTTCTTTTATTATGTTATTATTATGTTTTTTTTTTTACTCTGTGCTGTTTTCGAGTTTCCAGATTGCCTGTTCCTGCTTACATTATATCTTCCTTACATATGTTAAATTGGAAAATCTATATAAAATATTATATAAAAATCATATATATAGAAAATACATATAGTCTACAAACCTAATGTATCCAGCGTCAGGTACTTTAAAAGTTTTTTTTAACGCTCATATAAACATGTTTATTGTACATTGTCTATTATAGCTGGTCTAGACAGGTGGAATGTCTAATAAGAACAAGTCGTGATCGTGATGAATGCACGTAACTTTCAGTTACTTTCATCTAATTTGAAAGCCCATGTGTGTAAAAACAGTGTGTTCCTTACACACTCTTTCTTCACAGCACTGTTCAACTTCCCGGAGAATTTGCATAATGCTTAAATTCAAAATACACCAAATGGCACGTTGGCTCCAGGCGTGGACACGACCAACCAGACACTCTAATTGGTTCAGTGAGGATTCAACTGCACATCATGGGGACTGTGGGCACCAACTGTACTGACCCATTTGGATGACAGCAGGCAGAAAGAAAGCACATTCTGGTAGACCATGTTTAATGGGCTTTACATTGTGGGTTGCACAGGACAGCTGTGTGCCACTCTCCCCAGAACTCTCTTAATGTTGCCTGCCTAAAAATCTTTTTCTAGTTTTCTAATAAGCAGAAGTGAGTGAGTGAGTAAGTGTATCTCAGACTTGATCTGAGACAAGACTTGTTTGAGTGCGAGCGTGCTGAACTTCTGTCGCCTGACTGAGGGGTTCAAATGACGCAGATCTAAAATAGGACGCCACCCTCCATCCTTCCTTGGAACGGTGAAGTATCGACTGTAGAACCCGGACTCTGCTACGTGAGGAGGGACCACCTCGATGGCCTCCTTCCTCAAAAGAATAACTACTTCTGTTCCATGAGCTTGCTCGGGACCCACCATAGTGGGGATGACCCCGTTTAAACTGAGGCGGAGGAGAACTGGATTCTATAGCCTCACTCTACAGTGTGCAGGACCCACCGAGACACATTAGTCTACTAAGGGAATCAGTCTCTCGAGACTGACCTCTGGTGCAATCAGAGTGGCTAGCTCGGTGCCCTGAAGGGTCGAACCAGCAGGGGATGGCCGTACTAGCTGCTCTAGAGACCTCCGTGGAGGTTGCGAGCCTCTTAGTACCGCTACGTTTCTGGGTGGTAACTGAGAGAAGCACTCGCCGGCATTACCGCGGGTAGTAGGGGTGCTGAGGGTGCTGCAGCACCCCCTGTAGTGTAGCCCACGAAAAAATGGGGGTGCGGGGGGTGCGGTGTTAAAAATTAATGAATGAACAATAAATAAATTAATTTTATTAATTAGTATAGGCCTATTCATTAAAATTCATTGAAAAAAGTAGCCTAAGCCTACAATGACAAGAAGCAACGGTTAAATATGGGTTAGGTTGAATCAAATTGACTGTGAAAGTCGTTTCAACTGATTAAACTGACTTAAAAAATCATTTGTTACCATGATTTTTGGATTATATTATAACCTGTAACATGTCTCTGCCGTACCCAAATGAAGAATTAACAACAATTTCTACAGACAGCAGAGAAAGAGCGAGAGCGTCTACCTCAGCAGCAACAAATCTCGCATTCTCACATCTGTAGCGCTTAGTTTGATCTTTAACGTTAGGTCTTTCCTATTCTTGAAAAAAAAATTATTCTTAAGGTTGTTTCAATATTACTCTTAATGAAAAAAACACACACACACACACACACACACACACACAGACACACACACACACACACACAACATCAACAATTCTACAATGACAAAGTCGCTTATATTAAACAAAACTTTTATGAACAGATAAGAACAAATAAGACCAGTTGTGTAGCGTCTATGCAGGGTATGCAGGTGCATATGGGCCCGGGCAGTTTGGGGGCAACGAGGGAACGAATAGAGCCCTGCATGGGCCCGGCCCTTGTCCAACAGCTTTATGAGAATTCTCGGTCCGAGTCCGAGTGGATCCCGTGTCTTTTTTCTCTCTCTCTCTTCCCCATTACACAGCTATTAAAATAGTTCAGTTTTGGTTTTTAATGGCAAAGTGGTCATATTTCTTCTTGTTTCTTTTAAAGTTAATTTAGAAATATGTTTGGAACATTTTATGTTTGTTAAATTCAAGTTTTTGTTTTTTAAAGGAACGACCAAGCGGCAGCGGCAGACAGTGAGTTGAGCATTAT
>NW_015557103.1:101509-101883 GCF_001515605.1 Sinocyclocheilus anshuiensis | reverse complement strand
TTGCTCTGCAGGACATGGAGGCGCCAGCACGATCACTTGCATTTTATTTTTAATAACAGTGGAAACTTAAAAATATGCCGACATTTTTGCTCATATAGGTAAGAGTATACATCATTCGGAATGGCAAAGGGTCTACTTGTATTTGTGTGCACTCACAATATCAACAAAACCTTGTGGTTTTTTGGGCTGATGTGCCAAAATTGTGTTTGCATTCAGTAGCCTATATGGCAGCATTTTTGCGCCACGTTTAAAAATAACAAAATAAATACGATTAACGTCATAATATTTTAAGAATAAAGTTAAAATTACGATAATAAAATCATGTTATATAATGTGAAAATTCCACCCATAGGCCTACTCCTCCAAAAAAAAAA
>NW_015557103.1:94707-100368 GCF_001515605.1 Sinocyclocheilus anshuiensis | reverse complement strand
TTTTTTTCAACATGCATTCAAATATTCATGTTTATTTCGTGCTGCAAATATTAAAGAAGAAAATATAATTGATTAATATGCAGCTTGAACTGAGGCGAATTATATCACTACAAATTAAAGATTGTAAAAAGACGTTTGTTGTTTGTATTTTATCACAAAATTGACAGAAGGCTGAGACTTAGTAACAAAGCACAAAGCTGCGATTATTGGGTGGCATGCGTGCTACAACTAATGAAAGGACTTGAAAACTTTAAACAACAATGACTTGCTACACCACTGAATAAGATTGATGTACCCGCGTTGTAACACAAATAAATGTAAGGTTTTTGGATTTTCCCCTTACTTTAAATGCATGCTAATGGCTCATTATTATTAATATAAAAAAAAAAACATTAAACTTTGAACTTTTATTAACAAAATAAATAAGGATATGTTTTACTCCCGTTTAACAAAAATAAATAGCCTATGGATTTCCCCTTAGGCTACCTTAAAACGATCGTAGTTTGTGAATTTGTGGTTTATTATCTTATTAATTAAAACACATCAGCCATAAAATAGTACAATGGCAAATTCGCATATATTAAACATCTACCTTGCATTGACAAAATGAATAAGATGGATATTGTAATGCCAGGCCAGCAGAGGGAGCCCTCGCCCGAGTATTGATTGTCACTCTCCCTCTGCTGCCTCGTTGGTGACTTCCTGTTTGGCAGCCATAACGCATGGCTTGCCCAAACACTCTCTGCGAAGTATTGCCAGTCTCACTGCCTTACCGAGCATTCTATTACCATTGCCTGTTGATTTTGTGTATGACTTCTTGCCCGTTTGATTCTACTTCTGATTATTGGATTTTCCCTCTGTTTTGGCTGCCGATTGGACTGATTGACTGTGTTTAGACTACTGCCTTTTTCTGACACTGATTCTGGATTGCCCTCTAAATAAACTTCTGCATATGGATTCTCACTCGGCTTCAGCCTCCTCGTTACAGATATAGCCATTGTAACCCAAATAAATAAGGTATTTTCCCTTATTTAAAACGAAAGGTTAGTTTGTGGTTTATTGTTCTTTTTTTAATGAAAACCCAGCAACAAAGACACTCACTTATAGGCTATTAAACGTATAAATGAAAGTTTTATTAACAAAAGTTGCGCTTTGGATCCGCCATCATAGTGTCAGTCTTCTCGCATCACTCTTGTCACGTGAACACACTGTTCTGTAAAAATCTGTAAAAGCACCTGTAGGGAGCTCTGTGATCACGCATGGTGATGCAAAAGCGGTCCGCCACACAGAGCAGCCTTTACCTGGGTGAAAACCTGCTGACACAGCTCCATCCGCTGGACCGGGTCTGGGGCTTCCTTTTTAGTAAGGTCAGTCAGCGGGCTGGTGAGGTCCGAATAATTAGGTACAAACATTCTATAATATCCCGGCCAGCCCCAGGAACTGCCTCACCTACTTTTTGGTCTTGGGTCTCAGGCAGGTCGCAACCGCTGCAGTCTTACTAATTTGGGGACTCACCTGGCCGTGCCCCAAGTGGAAGCCCAGATACCGAACCTCCACACGCCCAACTTTTCACTTCTTCGGGTTGGCCGTCAGTCCGGCCCCTCTCAGCGCTCTCAGTACGGCCCGCACATGCTCCATATGTGGCCGAAGAATCTTATCCATGAGGCGCTGAAACGTGGCCGGCGCCCCGAACAACCCGAACGGAAGTGTAATGAATTAATTCCTCTATTACTCCCATCTCTAGCATCGCCTCCAATTCCACCTGAACCACCTTTTTTTTGTGCTCAGGTAAACGATATGGCCGGCTGCGAACCACCACACCCGGCTCGGTTTCTATGTGGTGCTGTATGAGGTCTGTTTGACCAGGTAGGGGCGAGAACACATCTGCAAATGCTGCCTGTAGCTTGGCTACATCAGCGAGGGCGAGAGGTGGTCTCCCCCAGGGGCCAGAGCTAGAGATTGCAGTTTAGTATTTACTTCTGGCCCGAGATCCTCCTCCCCACTCACTGCCGTCGCTAGCATCACAACCTCCTAAAAAAAAAAAATGGAGCGAGGTGGAGTCAGAGGTGATAAATCTGATGTGCCCCGCTCCTATCTGTACGAATGACCTCATAATTAAGATCCCCAATTCGCCGTGTGACCTCAAAGGGTCCTTGCCGCTTGCCGAGTAATTTAGAGCTAGACGTAGGAAGCAATACAAGCACTTTTTCTCTCGGTGCAAATTTACGTAGCCTGGATCCCCTGTTGTACAGCCGCCTCTGCCTGTCCTGGGCCTGTAACAAATTCTCCATCGACAGCCGCCCCAAGGTGTGGAGTTTTGTTCTCAGGTCCAGCACGTATTGAATTTCATTTTGGCTTTCTGAGGGTCCGTCCTCCCAAGTTTCTCTCAGGACGTCCAGCACCCCGCGGGGCTGACGCCCATAGAGAAGCTCAAAGGGGGAAAACCCCGTGGAGGCTTGGGGGACCTCCCGCACAGCGAACAAGAGGGGTTCCAGCCACTTGTCCCAATTTTTGGCGTCTTTGTGAACGAACTTCTGAATCATGGTTTTTAACTTGCGATTAAATCGTTCCACCAGCCCGTCTGTTTGTGGGTGGTAGACGCTGGTGCGAATCGACTTAATGCCCAATAATTCGTACAGTTCGTGTAACGCACGTGACATGAACGCCGTGCCTTGATCAGTGAGAATCTCTTTTGGGATTCCCACTCGGGAGATTAGCCGAAACAGTGCGTCCGCCACACTTTTCGCCGAAATGTTGCAAAGCACTACTGCTTCAGGGTATCGTGTTGCGTAATCAACTAGGACTAATGCAAAGCGATGCCCGTGTGCCGATCATTCTAATGGCCCGATGAGGTCCAAACCAATTCTTTCGAAGGGGGCCTGCATTAGAGGTAAAGGGCGCAAAGGCGCTTTTGGGGAGGCCGGTGGGTTTACCAGCTGACATTCATGACAAGCCGCGCACCACCTGCGCACATTCTCGTGAATGCCCGGCCAAAAGAATCGGGTCATGAGATGATTTAGTGTCGCTGCCTGTCCTAAATGTCCCGCCATCAGATTACAATGAGCCGCCTGGAAAAGCATTTCCCGACGGCTTTTAGGTACCAACAATTGGGTTGTATCCTGCTTTGTCTGAGTGTCTTGTGTCACTCGGTACAACCGCTCCTTTAAAACAGCAAAATAGGGATATGAGAGCGGACGGTCGGGATGGAGAGGCTGACCGTCGATGGTCTGAACCTGTTCAAATGCCCGTTTCAGGGACTCATCCTGGGACTGTTCCAGGGGGAAATCATCACGTTCAGAGAGGATTAGCCTCTCATTCGCGCTCCGTTCCCCTGGCTCAGTATCCCGTGGTCCCGGTTCAGGTTTTCCCACGTGCGGGTCCGCTCCGTTCTCCAGCTTTCTCCCTCCACAAGATACATCCGCACACAAACAACCCAGTAATTGACTAAATGCTGGCCAATTCGTCCCCAAAATTAGCGGATGCCGGAGGTGCAGATTAATTGCGACCTCAACACTATGCTTTTGACCCTGAAATTGAATCAGCACGGACATTAGAGGATACTTCACCACATCCCCGAGTACATACCGAATCCGGAACCATGTGGCTTCTATCCAATGCCTCGAGCTGAATCAGGCTTTGATGGATCGAGGTTTGGTTACAACCTGAATCCACCAAAGCGAGATAGGTACCCCCCTTAATACAGGTATTTGGTACAGGCCAGCTTGATCGGGGGCAGCCTGTGGGTCGTCTGGGACCCGGATCCATGCCCCGACCTCCATCACCAGGCACTGGTCAATGAAATGCCCTGGGTCCCCGCAACGCCAACAGGCCGGCCCAGACTTCCCCGCCGCCCTAGTGGTAGGAAGTGGGTCAAGGGACTGACGTGGAGAGAGCGAAAAAAAGGAACCGCTGCGGATCCCGCACTGGCTGGCCCCACCCCCCTGGGCGGCGCTCTCGGGCCAGCGGCAGACTCCGGAGGCGGCCCGCCCCTTCCCCGGGGAGGGACTCAAGGAGTGATTCCCGGACGGGACCTAGGAAAGGGAACAAGACGAGTAGAAGAAGAAATATTAGGGGAAGAGAGAGAGAGAGAGACAGCTGGCAAGGATTCTCCGACTCCTGGGCACGCCAACATCTGGTCTTCCGCCAACTGGATGGCCAGGTCTAGTGACGTCGGGTGGTGGCACTGGACCCACTCTGCCGTCTTCCTCGGGAGATGGCCGATAAACTGCTCCAGCATCACACGGTCGAGGATCTGCTCGACGTTGCTTCCCCCAGCCAGCAGCCATTTGCGGCAGGCGTCCCGGAGCTGTTGATCCAACACGAAGGGCCGGCCACTTTCACCCAGATCCAGCGACCCAAATCCGCTGGCGATGTGGTTCGGGGCTCAGGCCGACCCGCTGCAGGATGGCTCGCTTCAGATCGGTAAAGTGGTTCGGGGCTCAGGCCGACCCGCTGCAGGATGGCTCGCTTCAGATCGGTAAAGACCAGGAGGTTTTGAATGGGCAGTTGTTGGGCCGCCACCTGCGCCTCCCCTGAAAGCAGTGGTATGAGACGCACTGGCCAGTGCTCTCGTGGCCACCCACATGCCTCGGCCGATTTCTCGAATAGATCGATGAAAGCCTCTGGATCGTCCTGTGGTCCCATTTTATTCAGGGGTAGATGAGAGGGACTGATGGTGGTCCTCGATGACGGCCCTCCTGCCCGACCCTCCTGGTCCATCCAGCTCCGGAACAGCTCACAGTCCTCCTGTTGTGCCTGCACCAGAGCACGGAACCACCGTTCCTGGTCCTCTCGCATTTCCAGCAACGCCTGATGCTGCTCTTGGTGGAGGCCCGCGAGTGATTGGATCACTTCTGCAAACGGCGAACTTGGCGGTGACTGCATGATGGCAGCGGCCGGACTTCTCCTTTCCCGGGTTTCGGCACTAGTGTAACAAAGTTCGAGGGAAGGAAGGAAGAAGTCGGAGTGACTGAGGCTCGTGGTAATTTATTCAATTGACTCAAAATAACAAAACAGGCAGGCGCTTCAAATAAAGAGAACTATACAGCACTTCGGTGATTCTCTAGTCCTCAGTCCGTCTCTTTCTCCCTCTCTTTTTCTCCTGCGGCCTTTTACGGTCTCTCCAGGCCAATCACTGAAATGAGAAGCAGGTGAATGTCATTTTGCACTTGACCTACTTACTCATCGCTCGTCTCCGACCGCTCTCTCACGCTGCAGACTCCGCTAAACCACGCCCCCCTCGCCACACCTCTATGATGCCTGTAAGTCCATCATTATGTGTATTTTGGTGTGATTGAGTGGCAGTTTATCTCTGCAGATGACGAGGTTGTAGGATGTGACATCATCTGAAATACACAATTGATTTTAGAGTTACAATGTGCCTCCTTCCATTTGTTTATGTAAAAACAATTATGTTTATGAAGGACAAAAGTAGTATGTGAGCACTTCACAATGTTATGTTTATGCATAAACAAGTAATAATAATAATAATAATAATAATACAAATCTAATAATATAGACCATAAATTCAATATCTTTGTTACTTACTTAGTGGAGATGGGGAAAGAAGTATCCTTAACTGAACAGAGCTGGTCGCACTTACATGTTCTCTTAAACTAAAAAGAGAAAAAGACATGATTGGTAGGAAACCAGTTACAGTTT
>NW_015557103.1:85265-93037 GCF_001515605.1 Sinocyclocheilus anshuiensis | reverse complement strand
AGTGTAATGCGGTTCTTAGTAGGGAAGGAAGAAGTCGGAGTCAGCGTGACTGAGGCTCGGGTAATTTATTATACTTCCCGTAGGAACAGCGAAAACAGGCAGGCGCTCAGGCGCTGCAAAACAAACAAAACTTATATAGCACTTCTGCGGTTCTCTAGGCCCAGGCCACAGTCTTTCCCCACGAGTCCTCAGTCTGTCTCATCTTCTTTTTCCTTTTTCTCCTGCGGCCTTTTACGGTCTCTCCAGGCCAATCACTGAAATGAGAAGCAGGTATTTTGCACTTTCATAAAAACAACAACAACAACAACAGCATGTTGTGTCAATTAGGTACTTTTATTTTATTTAATGACATGTGAAATTGATCATTAGTAGCAGAATACATTCATTGACAATTGACAATTGACACTGAACATCTTAAAGAAGTTAAAGAAGTAAAACAAAAATAGAAGTAGAACATAGTATAATGAAGACCAAGTTCCAGTGATTTTCACAATTTTCACAATCCTCTATGATGCCTATAAGTCCATCATTATGTGTATTTTGGTGTTGTGGCAGTTGAGTGGCAGTTTATCTCTGCAGATGACGAGGTTGTAGGATGTGACATCATCTGAAATACACAATTGATTTTAGAGTTACAATGTGCCTCCTTCCATTTGTTTATGTAAAAACAATTATGTTTATGAAGGACAAAAGTAGTATGTGAGCACTTCACAATCTTATGTTTATGCATAAACCCAAGTAATAATAATAATTTTAAAAATCTAACAATGTAGACCATAAATTCAATATCTTTGTTACTTACTTAGTGGAGATGGGGAAAGAAGTATCCTTAACTGAACAGAGCTGGTCGCACTTACATGTTCTCTTAAACTAAAAAGAGAAAAAGACACGATTGGTAGGAAACCAGTTACAGCTTGAAAGTTAATAATCTGTTATGTCTTACATGAACGTTTAGTTAATGGTTGGGGAAAAATCTGATGTGTAACATTATATTAGATGCATTACAGTAGGTCACAATATTGATCTGTCTCGATGTTAATCAAACACTAAAATAAAAGACGGAATCTTTCGCTACTCTTGATTAAACTACAGTTTATTTGCATCTTTTTATCTTATTTTTAATAACAAACATAAAATAAAAAACAGCTACATTGTGATTAATAATATAGTTATTATTAAGAAAATAATTGGAGGAAAATATGCAAGGTTGCTCTGTGATTTTGCTTTGGAACCTTCAGAAAACTTTAACTCGATTTTTCTCAAAATCGACTTTGCTCACTCTATTGCCTTCAAACGGCTGTAGCTCAGTTTTTTTGTATGATTCAAACAAGTTATATACCATTTTGAAGATATTTTAATGTAGAATATGAAAATGAAGAGAACTAATTTTAGAAAATTTGCTCATTCCGACTCATTTTGCCAGCACGGGTCACAATTAAAGAATGAAAACATTTACCTGTTGAGAGTGTGTTAACAGCAGAGGCGGACAGTAACTAAGTACATTTACTTGAGTATTAGCAGGAATAAAGAACCCTAAACTCTAACACAAAGAACCATTTAAGCATAAAAGGGTTCTTCAGGATGATATGGTTCTAAATAGAACCTTTACTACATGTAAAGAACATTTAAGAACCATCTTTTTTTAGAGCTTCTCTGCTCATTTATGGTGGAAAATGGTAATTGTAAGGTAAACATTTAATGCAAAAGGTTTGGAGATTTAATATTAGCGTTAGAGTGAGTATTAATATTAGATATGGATATAAAATAATATTAATATGGGATAAGCAAATTAAAAGGTCAAACCAAAAAATGTACTTTTAATCCTGCTGCTAAAGTCCTAAATAAACAGGACTATGGAAGTATGGAATTTAATATGTGCCAAAAAGTTTAAAGTAAACCAAAACTCTGACATCACATTCATAAATTGTGAATAGCACAAGGAGAAGGAAGAAGGAAGCTTAGAAAATCATTAACAAAGAATGCAAATGTGAAGACCGTGTAAAATGTTTGCCTTTGAGAACCTTTTCCCCATTTTTTCTTTTTTAGAGTGTTTTTCTTCTTATTGAATAAACTGAATTTTTTTCCTCATAACTGTTACTTTTTATCTTACCTAGCAATTGTGACCATGCATCTCACAATGTGACTTTGTTACTTTTTTAAAACGTTATATATTTTTTTGTTTTATGTTACTCATTATGTTAACGACTTTTTTCTTCTGTGGCACATAAAATATATATATTTTTAGTTGTTGTTGTTGTTCTGTCCATACAATATAAGTCAATGGTAACCAACACTCTTTAGTGTACTCTTATGATCTGCTTTTAAATTTAGAATTTTTCTGTTGTAAGATAAACATATACAGATGAACTGGGTAACATTTGTGCTTCATTTAATTTGAAATACATGTTGAGACAGACAGACGACAAAGGATCGGTGGCGAGAACAGCACTCCGACTAAGCCCGCACGGCAAGCGACCATGCGGAAGGCCCAAGAAGTGATGGCTCGACCGTTTGAAGGACGCGGCACACCAACATCGCCCCGGAGGATGCTCTGGACTGAGCCAAATGGAGACGGGTGTGCAGAACAGCAGACCCTGCACCCAAGCGGGAAAATGGCTAGGACAAAGAAGAAGTTGAGACAGACAGCATTAACAATGACTCAAACTTAACTGTCAGTCTGTTGTTGATGTTACAGTATATGAACACAAGGAAAATGGTGAATGCGATAAGCGGAATCTGATGTCTTGATATTTTCTCAGAACCCACTGCACCAGAGAGGGTAGTAGTATCTCCTGTGTATTCATTAAAGGCAGAGTCTATTCACAGTTGAACAGTGGGTGTTTCTTTTGCTGTTTTTCTGTTTTCTTTTCTCTCAGTCTTTACATTCTTTGGCGTGGAACTATTTACTGTTTACTTACTAAGTAAAAGTTAATCAGCCTGAAGGGCCAATTTTATCATCCTTCATTCATAAGGTTGTCTGTGTGTATATATATATGTATGTATGTATGTATGAATATACTGTATGCATATCTATATCTATATCTATCTATCTATATATATATATATATAATAGGTGTCAGAATGGGAAAAGCTGCTGATTTATCGAAGTTTGATAAAGGACAAATTGTGATGGCACGCCACCTCGGAAACATGCACCATGTGGGTTGTTCACGTGTTGCTATAGTGAGTACATATCAAAAGTGGTGCATGGATGGCCAAATGTCGAACCTTCGCCCAGCAGTGTGTCATCCACAGTTCGTTGATGCCAGAGGGGAGCGAGACTGTTGCGCATTGTTCACAGCAGCTGCAGGTCCACAGTGTGACAAATCACCAGCAGCTACAACACTGGTGACCACAGTCCACCACACAGTTCACCACAGCCTTCTGCGTATGGGCCTGCATAGCCGACAACCCAGCCGGCTCCCAATGCTAACTGCACACCATCGGCAACAATGCATGACATGGGCCCAAGATCATCAAGATTGGACCGTGGATGATTGGAAGAAAGTGGCCTGGTCTGACGAATCAAGATTCCTGGTGCATCACGTCCATGGCCGGGCATGGATATGCTGATTGCCAACACAGGCTATGGCAGCTGGATGCACTACTGGGTGGACACAGGTCTCCGCCGGCAGTGTTATGCTGTGGGTGATGTTTTGTTGCGACACTTTAGGCCCCATTATCCCAATAGCACAATCCCTGACAGCTGTCAGGTATCTGAACATCATTGTGGACCAAGTGCACCCTTTCATGGCCAGTAGGATAATGCACCATACCACACTGACAGTATCATCAAAGAGTGGTTCGCGGAACATGATGGTGAATTTCTGTTAATGCCTTGGCCTCCAAATACACCTGACATGAACCCAATCGAAAAGTGGGTTAGCGCTACATCACCACCACCCTGTAATGTACTGGAGCTGGAGGACCTACTGTTGCCATTATGGTACCAGATACCCCAGGAGACCTATCGCCACCTCTTCGAATCAATGCCTTGCCACATGATTGCTATTTTGTGGGCTAAAGGATTACAGGTTAATAACATATAGGTTATTAAATAGGTGGCCATAATGTAATGGCCCACTGGTGTACACACTATATATATATATATATATATATATATATATATATACAGAATGGCAAAGATAATTAAAAAAAAGACATCTATGGGGAATGTTTAAAATGTATGTTTAAAAAAAACTAAATTTTAGTTTTAGTATTAAAAATGCATATTTTCTTATTTGTAATAATCAAAGCACTACAGAATTCTAGGCTCTCTATGAACATCTGTGGTTGGCAGCTGTAACTGAAGAAGACCAATCACATTGGAACAGAAGTCCCACCTTACAGTTAAAAGAGCCAATCACTTGTTTTTCATTCCTAACTGCTGGAAAATTGTCTAGCTCTTTTTTAATGAAAAATAAAAATTCATGATAAAATTATTTTCAGAATATATTTGTTATACAAAAAAAAAAGAAAAAAAAAGAAAAGATTGTTCAAGTGCTTGATTGATTTGTTAAGCTGTGCCACTGCGTCTGTTAATGGCTTGGCAACCATTTTACTATCAGTATTATCGTGCCAAAGAAATTGTTCCAAATGTTATATTTTGTTGTGAATTTTGACTTAATGGGTGGGCTAAGCACATGCTAACCATTTGATAAAAGCAATGAGTTAAGTGGTGTAAGAATCCACCCACCAGTCCAAAACAGCGGAATCCAGCGGCCTGGTCGAAGGTTTAATGCGTATTCGGTCTTTTACTTGCGCTTTTAAATTTATCAGGACTTAGTTTCAATTTTAGTCTAGCTCCGTCTTCAATCTGACTCCAATTTCAAGTGATCAGTTTTTAATTAGAAATATTCCGTAAATTTAATGATCACAAATATTGATTGTATATTAATTTAGATATTTGATTATTCTGGAAATCCCATACTTTCAATTATCCGTTCACTGGGGACCTAATGTCTCTTTTAAGTCTCACGTTGGCCTTGCGCTCACAAACTCGCCAGTCTGATGTTAGTCAGAGGGTGTAGGTAGACTAATACCTGTTTTGCCTGCCGCCTACTGCTTGCTTATGACAAAACGTGTAGTTCACTTAGTCCTTTCCCGTACAACTTGCTAACATCGGCGATAGACAGAAATCAGAAGGTCTCCGATGACGTGCCGACTGCTCCTATCATTCACAAGCCTTCAGTTTGATCTATCCTGGCCGTAGATTTGCGGTAACAAAAGCCTCCTCACAGTTTACTAGTCATAATGATTTCAGGAGAGTTCAGAATAAATTAAATATAACATTTTATTATTAGTCAGATAAAATTGTATCATGCCAATTACATAAAACAATTAGAAGCCAATTTAGAAAAGATAAAGATAATGCAATTGTGAATCACATTGTAGCCGCGTGGCAACCCTGCTCCGGTACATGGTTTACTGTAGCTATATGGAAAATAGCCAAGTGTTCCACGCAGGAGACAAACAAATTTAACAGTCACACACGACTACACACAACACCCTTTTACCCAAGTATGTTAAAGAACACTTACAGCAAAATAATCATGTGTTTTAAAGAATAAACTTAACTAGCCTATGTGCACATGTAGTAGCACAAACAACTACACAGTGTGCTCTATGGGCACAATGTGTTGAACACAATTACATTTTTGAATAAAAATGAAATATATCCCCGACTTCAGGAAGAGACATAGTATGGAGCATATGAAATACACTCCACACTGTGGGCTGATTGGACTACAGAATCGCACTGACTGATTTGAAACTTTACCTTAAATACTACCAGAACAAAAACAAAATACATCCTTAAATCAGTTGTAAAAAACATAAGACCTTTTGTTTTTTTTGGTTCTCGTGACCCAGGATCGCACCTGGCTGGAGATAGATAAACATTCCCACAGGCCCTAAACGGGGTGTCACGGTTGCACTACTGAGTGGAATGATGAGCAAGGAACGGAGGGAGATGAGGAGTACATCAATCCAGAGAATTTTATTATATCAAGGAAACACGGAAAACGTCTCCAGGTTACGTATGTAACCATGGTTCCCCGAAGGGAACGAGATGCTGCGTCCAAAGACACTACGGGAACGCCCCCAGCGTGACCGTGCTCTGAATCACATGTGTAATCAGTCCAATGGAAGGGCGAGACGTCATAGGCGGGTGACCTAGCGACCAGGAAGCTATAAAGGCACGTGAGGTGGAACCGGCTTCAGCTTCAAGGAATGAAGCAAGCGCTCGCAGGGATGCCGGAAGTATGGCTCTGAGACGCAGCGTCTCGTTCCCTTCGGGGAACCATGGTTACATACGTAACCTGGAGACGTTCCCCTTCAGGAACTCGAGCTGCGTCCAAAGACACTACGGGAACGAGAATGCCCATGCCGCCAGACTTGCAAATCCCTGTCTAGTGTGGAAGAGCACAGCTAAGACAGGAGAACAGAAGAGTCAGGAGTGGCTCGCATATCAAGGCCATAGAATCTGACGAAAGTGAGGGTCGTGGACCATCCTGCTGCGTTGCAGATGTCCTGCATAGATACACCTACTAGGAAGGCCATGGAGGCCGCCATACTTCGGGTCGAGTGAGCCTTGACTATGGCAGGGTTGGCAGAAATATCTCCCGAGGGCACTGAGGAGAGACGGACACCGTATACTGTGGTGCACCCCGCTCTTCCCCAGTAGGGGCCGCCCCCAAAGGCCCTGAACCTCTCATGTCAGGGCCTTTCGGCCGAGGACTTCCTCTGAAGCACAACCCTCAGGTCGGGCTTCGACTGCGCAGCCCTCGACCCAGAGCGCCGCTGACCTCGGTCCCATTGCGGGGGAGCACGAGAAGCGACGCTCTGTTTTTGTTGTTCGCGGTATGAGGAGGAGGTATGCGGCGAGAGCTGCTCCCGCCCAGCAGCCCCTGGAGCTAGAGAGCGGCGAGGGAGGAACCGCAGGAACGCCGCCGCCTGTTTACGGGCCTCCTGGTACCTGTCAACGACGGAATTGACGGCGTACCCGGACCTGCCGCCATATACCCCTTGCCCACCAGGCTAGATGTTGCACATAACGGCCTGGAGGGCAATGCCGGAGCCTTTAATGACGATATCGCGCCGGGGGACAGATAGCTCGCGAGCGTCTGTTCCACCTGGGGCATCGCCTTATAACCATGATCACTAACCCCCGCCACGTTTGCATAATGAGAGGATGTGGGGGTAAACAGACGTGCTGAATATGGTCTCACCCACGACCTCGACACCTCGGTGTGGAGATCGGGGAAAAACGGTAGGCTCCGGCGCGGAGGTGGCAGTTTACTCCGCAGAAAGCGCTCATCTAATTTGCTTTTCTGCGGTTCAGCTTGTTTCTCGGCCGGCCAATCGATATTTAATTTAGCTACGGCACGAGTGACCACCTCCAATAACTCCTCATACTGTGCTGTGTGAGGGGGCGAATCCTCATCGGCGCTCTCCACATCAACCTACTCGGAGGAAGATAGGCGGAGCGTCGAGCCCATTCCCCGGGGGGAAGAAACCGCAGTGCGGGCTTCCGATCCCAGAGAGCGGGCACCGGATCTGGCGGGTGAGGAAGAAGATAGGGGCTCGCTCCGTCTCCATTCCCTCCACCAAATCCAATTGCGAACCCAATGAATGCAGCCACCACTCAGCCTCGGCTGAAGCGGGACCAGCACCGCGAGGAACGCTGGCGAAGGCTCCCTCCTCAAAGAGAGTCTTCCGAGAGCGAAGCAAGGCAGTAACAAACGCTCGCCCTGTGGGCAGCTCCCTCGAGA
>NW_015557103.1:82164-82552 GCF_001515605.1 Sinocyclocheilus anshuiensis | reverse complement strand
ACCGCTGCCATAGACCTGCCAATGGCACGGGCGGTCTCTTTAGTGGCGCGGAGAGACAAATCAGCGGTTCTCCTGAGCTCGGTAATATCCTCGGATTTTACCTGCTCACCCTCATCTAGCTCTTTCAGCAGGTCGGCTTGGTACGCCTGTAACACCGCCTTGGTGTGCAGACACGCACCAGCCTGACCTGCCGCCGTACACACCAGGCACACCAGGCTAGATGTTGCACGTAACGGCCTGGAGGGCAATGCCGGAGCCTTTAATGACGCGGGGGACAGAGGGGACAGATAGCTCGCGAGCGTCTGTTCCGCCCGGGGCATCGCCTTATAACCGTCGTCACTAACCCCCGCCACGTTTGCATAATGAGAGGAAGCGGGGGAAAATAGAC
>NW_015557103.1:50901-82039 GCF_001515605.1 Sinocyclocheilus anshuiensis | reverse complement strand
AGTTAACTGGGTCGAGCTGACTGTCTCCGCACCAAGAAGTGAAAAGTTTCCACTGACTTTGATCAGGGTTGGAGCTAAACTCTGCAGCGCATTGGCCCTCCAGGGCAAGATTTGAGGAACCCTGAGATAGGGGCTCGCCCGTCTCCATTCCCTCCACCAAATCCAATTGCGAACCCCACGAAAGAAGCCGCCGCTCAGCCTCGGCTGAAGCGGGACCAGCACCGCGAGGAACGCTGGCGAAGGCTCCCTCCTCAAATAGAGTCTTCCGGGAGCGAAGCGAGCGCAATGACATTCGCTCACAATGCGGGCAATCGGCTCCCTCAAGAGCCGCTGCCACATGCTTCGCCTCCAAGCAAACAACGCACATACCATGTGTATCCCTACTATAGCGAGGGCAGGGAGGCACATGGGGAGCAAAACACACACAAAACACAGAACAAAGTCTGACATGGGCACTCTGAAGGTCTCTAGAATCAGGGTTAACAGACAGAAGGCCTCCAGGGCGGCGCCCGTTCTGGGACCCATGGCGGATCTGGCAGTTCGGGGGCGCAATGGCGGAGCAGGCAGACTCGGAGGCCACGGCGGAGCAGGTAGTTCAGGAGGCCATGGCAAAGCAGCACCTGAGGCCGCAGCCCCAGCCCCTACGGCTGGAGCCCTACCAACCCCCCCAAAAATACCTGGGGACACGTACGGGCTCCGAGGCCCTTTGTGGGCCATGACAGGGGACTGGAGCCCTCCCTGGGCTCGACTGGGGATCCGGAGCCCTCCCTGGGCTCGACGGGATAACTGTGAAGTGCTTACGAGAAGCCGACACTGGAGCGAGCTCTGGGGCTGGAGCCGACACTGGAACGAGCTCTGGTGAATCGAATCGAATCTAATCGTGAAATCAAAATCGTGAATCAAATCGAATTGTGACTTGAGTGAATCGTTACATCCCTAATGATGACAGTAGGCTATTTTCATTTTTGGGTGAACTATCCTTTTATGATCTCATCATATAGGCTAATACAGGATCTCATATAGCCTAACACTACACATGCTTTATCTTTAACTATTAACGTTCATTTAAGACACAAATAAATGTTTTAAATGAAAAACAAATGTTTGCGAGGATACTCGCAAAGACGAGAATTTTTGACACATAATGTCTCGGTTACGTACGTAACCCTTGTTCCCTGATGGAGGAAACGGAGACGTTATGTCGTGATTGACATTATGGGGATTCACTTGGGAGCCCCAATCATCTCTGACTTTAAAAGAAAACGGCAATGAAATTTGGCTGGTGGATTTTGCATACCTGAGCCACTCTCCGTGCATACGGGTATAAATAGGCAACAGGTGCATTCACTCTTCAGGTTTTACGCTGAGGAGCCGAGAACTTGCCCCTGGCCGGATGCCATATGCCCCAGGATGGTTCGAGGTTGTGGCAAGGGGACATAATGTCTCCGTTCCCTCCATCGGTGAACGAGGGTTACGTACGTAACCGAGACGTTCCCTATCTGTCGGTCACTACGAGTTATGTCGTGATCGACATTATGGGGCCCTGGAAAGTGCCACAACCTGAACCCCGTCACAACCTCATGACGTAGCCAATGTTGGCAAGCGGCCGCTTGTCAGACAAACGCTACGCAAAGGTCGTAACCTTCCCACCACCCCAGCAGCAAATTCGCTGACCTTGGTACCCGCAGGTACCACAGGTGAACACATCGCTGCTGGAGATAGCTAAGCCGTTGTTCCTTTTCCCACAGAAATTTCTTAACAGAAGGGATTTCGACCTTCAACAAAAGATTTGCTTCAAGTCTTTCTGATTTGTAGTTTACAGCTCAGGCAGAAACAATGGGGAAGCAAGCCTTCCGGAGAAGGACGCTACGGAGGCCACACCCTACCCGTTGGGAGGTAACATGTGGAGAATCTCATATGGACTGACCCAGGCCTGGGGCAGTACTACATATGGAATGGGTCTCTTTGGAATGGGAAATATTGTCTCAGGGGGATGCGCCAGGGAGGGGCTGTCGCGAGGAGCATGAGTTCCGGAAACCAGGTGGGCCAGAAAGGCGCTACCAGTAAGACCTGCTCCTTGTCCTCCCTGACCTTGCACAGTGTCTGTGCGAGAAGGCTCACTGGGGGAAACGCATACTTGCGAAGAGCGCAGCGATTTGAGCCGCGTCTCACTCCAGAGGAGATGGCGGGCGAGCTGTGACATGCGACGTTATCGTAGACCTCCCTGCCGGTTGATGTACGAAACCGCCGCAGTGTTGTCCGTGCGGACCAACACGTGCTTGTCATACAGCAGTGGCCGGAACTGCTGCAAGGCCAGATGCACTGCCAACAGCTCTAGGCAACTGATGTGCCAAAGCAGTCGGGGCCCGCTCCAGAGCCCCAAGGCTGCCTGCCCGTTGCATGTAGAGCCCCAGCCCATACTGGAGGCATCCATCGTGACAACGACATGCTGGGACACATGTCCTAAGGGCACCCCGGCCCGTAGAAAAGGAAGGTCCGACCAGGGGCAGAATAGGTGGCGACACGTCGGTGTGATGGTGACACAATGTGTACCGCGGCGCAATGCCCACCTCGGGACTCGGGAGTCTAGCCAGTGCTGAAGTGGTCTCATATGGAGCAATCCGAGTGGCATGACTGCGGCTGCGGATGCCATATGCCCCAGGAGCCTCTGAAAGTGTTTCAGTGGTACCATCGTCCTGCCTCTGAAGGAACTCAGGCAGTCCAGCACTGACTAGGCACGCTCATTGGTGAGTTGCGCCGTCATACTCACCGAGTCTAACTCCACACCGAGAAAAGAGATTCTCTGCACAGGGGAGAGCTTGCTCTTTTCCCAGTTGACCCAAAACCACAACTGGCTGAGGTGCCGGAGCACCAGGTCCCTGTGATCGCACAACTGTACTCTCGACCGGGCCATAATAACCTTCGTAAAGACGCAGGGGGACAGGGACAGCCAGAAGGGGAGGACCCTGTACTTCCATGCCTGACCCTCGAGCGCACATCGAGACCTGAAAATAAGCGTCATTCAGGTCGACCGCTGCAAACCAATCCTGGGGCTGGATGCATCTGATGATGCGCTTCTGCGTCAACATCTTGAATGGGAGCTTGAGAAGGGCCCGATTCGAGACTCGCAGATCCAGGATTGGCTGGAGGCCACCGCCCTCTTTGGGTACGATGAAGTAAGGGCTGTAAAAACCTCTGCTTCATCTCGGCTGGAGGGACCGGCTCGATTGCATCCTTTGCCAGGAGGACAGCAATTTTCTTGCGCAAGACAGGTGCGTCTCGATCTGCCACCGAAGTCTCGAGAACGCCGCTAAACCTGCGAGGTCGCCTGAATCGCATAGCCGGGTCCGAATGTGCGAATGAGCCAGTGGGACGGGTCGGGCAGTGCAAGCCACGCCCCCAAACTCCGTACGAGTGGCACCAAAGGAACAATCGACGCACCCGCGGTGGTGCAGCGGAGGGGAGTCGAGCTGGATAGGCCAGAAGGCATCGTGTTCTGACTGATCACAGCAGAACTCCCCGTGTCCCCGGAGGGACTGGCCAGAGCTGCGTGGAGAGGCAATGCGTCTCCCAACCGCAGCTTCTTGGCTGCTGGCAAAGGGGGGCATCGTGGGTGAGAGTGAGGAAGCGACTCGACGCTCACTGTCAGCCCACGGGCCTGAGAACCCGGAGGAAAAGGAAATTGCTCCTATTGTCCCCTTGAGCCAGCGGCGGAACAGAAACAAACAAAAACTAAAGATTCTCCGCCCGGCCCTCCTCCGGGGGAAGGAGTGGCGCTGTTTCCGCCATCTCCTGAGAAAGAGCAGCTTCCCACATCTCCGGGTTGCCCATGTCAGGGCCGCTTCATCGACTTCTTAGATGACTTAGCAGCCGGCTGGGACACGAGGGGCGCCGCACTCCTGCGAAAGGCTCAACGCGCTGGCCTTGATGTTGTTTCAGCATGCGGCGGAGCGGCTCTGCAGGATGCAGGAGGGCGCCCACGGCGACGAGCAGACAGGGGCTTGGCCCACAGTGGAGCGTTGGCATATGGTGCATCATGCCGGGGCAAAATGTGTTGGATGGCTTTGGTCTGCTTCTGTACTGTCGAGAACTGCTGGGCACAGTCCTCGACGGCGTCGCCGAACAGTCCAGCCTGGGAGACGGGAGCATGGAGAAAGCGCACTTTGTCGACATCGCTTGTCTCAGCAAGGCTGAGCCATAGATGGCGCTCTTGGGCCACAAGTGTGGACATCGCCTTCCCGAGGGACCGCGCTGTGACTTCCGTCGCCCATCGAGGGCGAGGTCAGTCGGCGAGCGCATCTCCTGCATCAACCTCATGTTGGTACTACCCTCGTGCATTTAAATGTCCTGGCTTGGTGTACTCGCAGGATAGCCATGGCATGCAGGGCAGAGGCGGCTTGGCCCGCAGCACTGTAAGCTTCAGCCGCGAAAGCGGCCGTCAGCTTACAGCTTTGGACGGGAGACGAGGACAATTCCTCCAAGTGGCGGCGATTTACGGGCACGAGTGCACCGCAACCGCAATCTCTGCCTGGGGAACCCCCTAGCCCCCCCGCCATCGAGGATATTGAGGATGAAGGCAGACGAGTGGCTTCTGGCCGAAAAAAGGGGCCATCCACGACTTCATCAGATCCTCATGCACCTACGGGAAGAAAGGAACCAGGGCAAGGCGTGGTGGCGAGCCACGACCCGTGCCAAAGAACCAATCATCCCGCCGCGAGGGCTCGGGACGGGGAAGTGTGCACGGCTTCACACAGCATCAACAGTTTAAACCATTTGTTTTAAAACCAGCTTAAAACGTGTTTAGCTTAGCCAACATCTTGACACGCAAAACGATTGACATATTTCTACCGGATTATCTCCCAATCCTTAAATGAATATATAGAGTTTGTTCAAACACAAAAACAATATACATTCAGTTAATAATCAAACTAACCTAAAATCTGTGAGATGATGATGCTGTCTGCTCCATGTGGCCAGTTCACTTGCTGTTCCAACAACAGCTGATTGAAGTTACTTCCACTCCATCATCAGCTTTAGTAAAATAACCTGATAGCTGGGGATTTTACTAACCCCTTTCTCTCAGAATTGCTGACATTTTTACTTATCGAATATTGTTCTTTGTCCATTTCCAGATTACTCCAGAACGAAGTGAAGAGTGAAGGTGAATGTAGACATACTGGGCAGCGATCACCTGATAGATACGTGCACATATCATTCAAATGTCAAATATAGAATAAATGCATTTGATTGGTAAACCAAATTCAGACTTTAAGCTTCAATCTCAAATGGTAATGCATGAAATTTACGGAAAAGCTCAACTAAATAACAGCGCTAATAAGTGGGGGTGTGGTGGTTTTGGCGATCGGCACGCCAGTCAATTTATCCCACAGCCAATCACGGGCCCCCTCCTGGCTCGGGTCCCGGGGCTTCAGCCCCGCCTAGCCCAATGGTTAATACAGCCCTTCCTGGCAGCACAGGTCAGAGCCAGCCAGAGAGGGCCGATGAGGACTATACCAGCAGCCATCTATCTGCAGCAACTGGTGAAAGTCAGAATATGAACAATTTTTTACAAAAGGTTTGTTTGGACAGTAAAAGAAGTTCAGAACAATTATTGTCAGTTCAGTGGTTTTAATTTATAAAAAGAGAGATGAGTTGTCCAGGCACTTGTGCAGTGCCATTTTTATGTCATCCCACTTGTGTTGGTGCACATGACTTTGGTCCACCGTGCCACCCCATTAAAAAAATCCTAGAATCGCCTCTGAGTCACACAGCCTGTATTTTTATTAATTTTTTTAGTTATGAGCTGTTTGGCTCATATGACTTTTCAGAGGTAAATGTAACGTTATGTAACATTGTTTACAAGATGTTTTATTGATGTCTGCGGTTGAAATAGATTGAGCCATTACATGAGACACAATAGAGCCTTTTGCACCGCTTTAGTTCCAGAACTAAATGTACAGTACTTAAGTACTGGGATGATTTTGCGCGAACTATTTCCCAGTACAATTTAAAGGGTTGCATTCGCACCGACAGTGTGTACTAGGAAGTGACGTAAGCCGGTCGACAGCGACGTCATTTTTGCGCGGTGTTCAACAACGGAAACAAAGAAGAACAACGTTAACAACAGGAGGATGGAGGACGCTGTGATCGGAGCTGTGTTTTTGTTGTGTCTCGCGGGTTTCACAATAATGGACATGAAATGTCGACGTATAGGCTACGTAAAGTGATTGAAAGAACGGGAAGGAGGACTAAGAATCTCCAACGACAACTGGCAGTGCTACATTTGCTACAAGTGCCTGCACTTCAGCGTCCGTCCATCTATCGCTGTTCTCCATACTTGCGAAATAAGTTGACACAATGTTTACAGTATGTTTACATGGCGTTTTAAATCAAGGCGGGTGAGGGCGTTTTCATACGCGTTTGGCCAATCAATGTCTACTTACGTCACGGGCAGTACCAGTTGTGCTGGTTAGACCCTGCTCCGGAGTAGGAGCTAATTTTGTTCTCGAAAAAGGCAGTCCGGTACTAAAATCGCACCCAGTTCCGGCGGTGCGAAAATGCCAAAAAGTGGGTAGTTCCACAATTAGTTCTGGTACTATGAAAAGGTTCCCGCGGTGCGAAAGGCCCTAATACATTTCAGTGAGTTGTACTTTTTCTTTCAACATACGTTCTAATGTTCAGTCATGTTTATTTTGTGCTACAACTAGTAGTGAAGAAGAGATGATCGGTTCACGTGTCATATATACAGTCATGGCCAAAAGTTTTGGCAGTGACATAAATTTTGTGTTTTGAAAAGTTTGCTGCTTCAGTATTTGTAGATTATTTTTCCACGTTTCTATGGTATACTGAAAAACAATGATAAGCATATCATAAGTTTAAAGGCTTTTATTGGCAAAAATATATATGAGTCAATATTTACAGTGTTGACCCTTTTTCTTCATAACCTCTGCAATTCGCTCTGGCATGCTGGATATTAGCTTCTGGGCCAAATCCTGACTGATGGCGATCCATTCTTGCTTTATTAGTTCTCGGAGTTGATCACAATTTGTGGGATTCTGCTTGTCCAGTCGCCTTTTGAGAACTGACCACAGGTTCACTATGGGATTGCGATCCGGGGAGTTGCCTGGCCACGGATCCAAATTTCAATGTAATGATGGAAAATGCACGGATCATCACCAAATTGCTCATTGGTCGTTGGAAGAAGTCCCTCTTGCAGGACGTTTTGATACCATTCTTTATTCATGGCAGTGTTTTTGGGCAGAATTATGAGAGAACCCACTCCCTTGGTTGAAAAGCATGGATGGTCTCAGGATACTCCTTGTACTTCTTGCAGAATTTCAGTCTTCTTTGCAGCAAAGTAATTCTGCAGGAAGTACAAGGATTGGACTGCAGAAGACTGTTGCAAAGTTATTTTCTCTGATGAAGCGCCCTTCCGACTATTTGGGACATCTGGAAAATCGATTGTTCGGAGAAGAAAAGGTGAACGCTACCATGAGTCCTGTGTTGTGAAGTACAAGAGACCTTTGAGCAAGGCACCGGACCTCCAACTGCTTCCCGGGTGCCGCAGAAAAAATGGCTGCCCACTGCTCTGGGTGTGTGTGTGTGTGCGTGTGTTTTGGTCACTACCCCGGTAGAAATTTTACGTTCCCAGAACGTCCTCAGAACGTCGCCGCTGGTGTCAAGGACGTTGCCTAGTAACGTCCCCAGAACGTTCTGAGACGGTCACGATGTCGAGTTCTTTAAAGGGTTGGGGAACGTTATTTGGAGGACCATCACAGAACATTCAGGATGTTCTCGGGACGTTTAGGGGACCATATCTTACTTGGAAATCTGACATTCCCAAAACGTTCTCAGAACGTCGCCGCTGGTGTCAAGGACGTTGCCTAGTAACGTCCCCAGAACGTTCTGTCAAGGACGTTGCCTAGTTACGTCCCCAGAACGTTCTGAGACGGTCACGATGTCGAGTTCTTTAAAGGGTTGGGGAACGTTATTTGGAGGACCATCACAGAACATTCAGGATGTTCTCGGGACGTTTAGGGGACCATATCTTACTTGGAAATCTGACATTCCCAAAACGTTCTCAGAACGTCGCCGCTGGTGTCAAGGACGTTGCCTAGTAACGGGGATGTTAAACGTTATTTGGAGGACCTTCACAGAACATTCAGGACGTTCTCGGGACGTTTAGGGGACCACTTGGAAATCTGACGTTCCCAAAACGTTCTCAGAACGTCACCGCTGGTGTCAAGGACGTTGCCTAGTAACGTCCCCAGAACGTTCTGAGACGGTCACGATGTCGAGTTCTTTAAAGGGTTGGGGAACGTTATTTGGAGGACCTTCACAGAACATTCAGGTTGGTTGATTGGAATGTTGTTCCAGGATCAACAAGGATGTTGATCCAGGAACATGTTGTACTTGGTGAAATCACGCTCACCATGAAATGAGTGCTTTCAATGTTTCCAAATTGGTCAGGAAGATATGTTGCAGCACAGTCCCGAATGAAATGTCCACATCTGACTAACAGGGAACTGTAAGGGAACGTTCTGTTAACGTCCCAAATGTCCTCTTTGTAACGTTGCTTTGTGACCATAGAATAACCAATCCTAAAGTCATATGAGGAACGTTATTATATGACTAAATGAGGACCATGTGAGAACGTTCTGTTAACGTCCCAAATGTCCTCTTTGTAACGTTGCTACTGTATGTGACCATAGAATAACCAATATAGAACATCCTCCTAAAGTCATATCTGGAACGTTATTATATGTTTAAAAGAGGACCATATGGGAACGTTCTGTTAACGTCACAAACGTCCTCTTTGTAACGTTGCTACTGTATGTGACCATAGAATAACCAATACAGAATATCCTCCTAAAGTCATATCTGGAACGTTATTATATAACTAAAAGAGGACCATATGGGAACGCTCTCTTAACGTCGCAAACGTCCTCTTTGTAACGTTCTGTTAACGTCCCAAATGTCCTCTTTGTAATGTTGTTATGTGACCATAGAATTACCAATATAGAACGTCCTCCTAAAGTCATATTGTGAACATTATTATATGACTAAAAGAGGACCATGTCAGAACGTTCTGTTAACGTCCCAAATGTCCTCTTTGTAACGTTGCTATGTGACCATAGAATAACCAATATAGAACGTCCTCCTAAAGTCATATGCGGAACGTTATTATATGACTAAAAGAGGACCATGTGAGAACGTTCTGTTAACGTCCCAAATGTCCTCTTTGTAACGTTGCTATGTGACCATAGAATAATACAGAACGTCCTCCTAAAGTCATATCTGGAACGTTATTATATGTTTAAAAGAGGACCATATGGGAACGTTCTGTTAACATCCCAAACGTCCTCTTTGTAACGTTGCTATGTGACCATAGAATAATACAGAACGTCCTCCTAAAGTCATATCTGGAACGTTATTATATGTTTAAAAGAGGACCATATGGGAACGTTCTGTTAACATCCCAAACGTCCTCTTTGTAACGTTGCTATGTGACCATAGAATAATACAGAACGTCCTCCTAAAGTCATATCTGGAACGTTATTATATGTTTAAAAGAGGACCATATGGGAACGTTCTGTTAACATCCCAAACGTCCTCTTTGTAACGTTGCTACTGTATGTGACCATAGAATAACCAATATAGAACGTCCTCCTAAAGTCATATGCGGAACGTTATTATATGACTAAAGAGGACCATGTGAGAACGCTCTGTTAACGTCCAAAATGTCCTCTTTGTAACGTTCTTATATGACCAAAAAATAACCAAAATGGAACGTCCTCCTAAAGTCATATGTGGAACGTTATTATATGACTAAAAGAGGACCATGTCAGAACGTTCTGTTAACGTCCCAAATGTTCTCTTTCTAACGTTCTTATGTGACCAAAATGTAACCAAAATGGAACATCCCCCTAAAGTCACATAAGGAACATTGAGCACCAGCACTTTCATAACCAAAAGAGGACGTTTTAGGAACGTCCCTAATGTTCTGTAAAGGTTCGGGACTTTTGTCACCTTTAGAGAACTTTTAGAGAACGTTGCGCAAGGTTGCGAGAACGTCTCCTCCTACGTGGGTACTCATTGCTGTGTGTGTGCACTTGGATGGGTGAAATGCAGAGCACAAATTCCGAGAATGTGCTGGAAACATCCTTTTCTTTTGCCCTTTCCTTAAAGATAAAGCGTATGCCATTTTCCTCACTTCATGCATTTCAGGGTCAACTTTCCCGCCCACTTATGTGATGTCACACCAGTGAGGGCATTACATTTTGATTATGTGGTCTCACAGCTAGGGCTCAGCAAAAATGTTTTTATTTTCACTCATTAGGTGAGAAAATCTCTGTTAAACTGTCCCATTTGACCTTATGTCCCAATCACCCTTAATTCGTCGTATGTTTTATCGCGTTTTGAGGAGATAACGAGAAGATGCTGGATATGGCAAATCTATTCATAATGTCACTGATTAACTGCCTATCACTCAATAAAATATTTCTGAGATATTTGAATGTTTTGTATTTTGTTTGGTTTAATAACATATTGTATAAGGTTTCAAACATTTAAATAGACATATCAAATAATGGAAAACAAAACATTGATATTATGCTTGGTAAGCTCTGATTTCAGAGACACACACACAAAGACGGCTACAAGGCTATTTCATTAGTGCTCAATTCATTCACAGAAGTAACACTCATTCACTTCACTCACTCATTACTGCGTAGTGAGGCAGGGGCGGACTTAGTGATTTGGGGACCCTAAGCAAATTTCAGGTATGGGGCCTCAACACACCAAATGTGTGTGTGTGTGTGTGTGCGTGTTTTTGTGACAAATGAGGACATAAATTTGTATAATGACAAAGGTATGACATAGGTATTACAAGGAGAAGGTGACTTTTCAGGACATTACCCCATGTCCCCACTTTTCAAAACGCTTATAAATCACACAGAATGGAGTGTATTGAAAATCTGAAATAGCACAAAGTTTCCTGTAAGGGGTAGGTTTAGGGGTAGGGTTGGTGTAGGGCAATAGAATATACGGTCTGTACAGTATAAAAACCATTACGCCTATGGGATGGCCCCACTTTTCACAAAAACAAACCTGTGTGTGTGTGTGTGTGTGTGTGTGTGTGTTTTTGTCTCTCTGTCTGTCTCTCTCAAGAGTTTGGAGTTTATTTACCCCATCACAATTTGTCTATGAGATCCAGTTTTCAACCTAATGTTGTTCTAAAGCCGTATTCACAAAAAAGAAATCGTAAATGAATGAATGCATTAATGAATGAACGAATGAATGAAAATAAATAAATAAATATTCAAGCTTGCAGGTGTCCATTTAATGGCAGTGACTTGTGACAATCTTTATAAAAAAGCAACATGTCATTCCAATTGTTCTGAATGCATATATCAAAGAGTGTTACGATTCAGTTGTCATAGGCCTACTTTTATATTATGAAAGGTAAACTAAATGGTGTCATATAGAGTTTGATCCCTGTGGAAGAGAAAAATTCAAATGCCACTGTACACCATTAAAAAAATGTAAAGAGACGTAAAGTACCAAAAGTAGCCATATACAGTAAAATTTCGCCCTCAAAAATTACTTCCTTGGTGCAGCCTATTGTTGATTTAGTTAAATTAATTTATATTTTTGAAACATGTTAATTTAAATGTCACCACATTCAATTTTTAGGTTACATGACAAACAATTTACAGTGTGCACTATACAATGCAGAGATAGAAAATAATTAATGGTTAATCATTACGTTTGTGTCGTTCCCTCAGTGAATATGAATGCATAAAGAAACGCACGTCCACGATTATAATAATTTACATTGAACAATACTAGTGAGCATCCGACCGGACACTGCATGTGCCCAGTGAAAGCACTGGAGAGTACATTCTGTTAAAAAGAAATGGCGTGGGAAAACACACTGAGGGCGGGCTGAATCTGTAGGCTAGTCGTCTCTCTTTCGTTGTCTGCACTCATTAGATCTCGTCGCAGAGTTTTGAGAGCTTCAAGTAGAGCGTGACTTGAGACAATAATAACATCATGCGAAGGCAATAGCGAAACTAACAAAAGATAATGACAGAGAGAAAATACGCAGGTCCAGTTCTCTGGCGAGGAAACGGCACAATGGATTAATGCTTTAATGTAGTGAATTTTCACACGTGGACATTTATTATTATTGTTTATTTTGTTAAATACAAGCGCGTGCTGAACGGAGCGGGTACGAGGGGTTGAATGCAGCCGCGCGAAGCGAACTGTCTACCGTGTCTACAGTAAGTACACACTGCTCGCACACAAGTTTTTGGCTGTAAATTTTTGTGTATGCCATATGCCAATACTTTATTCAGAAATTTGTTTGCTCTTTGTCTTTTTTTTTAAATGAAGGACTAGGTTTCCGTTTTTATCCTAATGTGTAATTGTACATTTGTGGAGTTCCATGTAGCATACTTTCACATTGTCATTGTAATTGACTGTTTGGGTAATCGATCTAGGCTATGTAGCGTTTCAGTTATGTTGAGGACGCGCAGTCTATTTGAGATACTTTCTTCCTTATAGGTTAATCAGTCAAAGGAACTGGTTGTCAAATGCCACTTCTCGAAAATGAAAGAAATCAAAGAGAACATGTTCAGCGGTACGCAGATAACTGCCTACTTTAATTGCTTTATTGTGGAATGCAGGGCATCTGTCTCTACATCTGTTCTAGTCATCACACTACCACCATTTATTGATAAATATATAGAATAAATGATTTGCAAACCATCTAATAAGAAAAAAAAACTGAATAAAAAACTGAAAAATGTATTGCTCTGTTCATTATTTTTTTTTATACAGATTATGTTTTATGCAGTCCTTTTGCAGAGATGTGAGTACAACCTGTATTTGGTGTCTCACACAAGAGTTGAGGATGACTGGCCAGATGCTGGCAGATTGTACTTGGCAAGAGTGCTGATATAGGTTTAGTATTCTACCCTGGTAGACCATTGGAGAAGTTGACTGGGTGCAAAAAAAGAAAGAAGTGAAATTTGGAAAAAGAAGAACAATACTTCAGAACATACAACCAGTATGACAATATAATAATCTCAATCAGCAACATTGTCCCCCTTTTTACATCTATTCACTGTTTATTTTTTCCTCATGTGATGAGCACTTGTTTTGTTCCTCTGCATACTACCCATCAAAATGTGCCCTTATTCTGTCTCCATTTGTTAATTTTCCTTTTGGCAACGATCGTTCACATGCAAACCTTCTGTTCGGATTGAAAAAATGTTTCTCCTTCTTCTTTTTTCTTGGCAGTTTTACTTAAGTGTGTTTAAAAGCTTTGCTGATTTAAAATTCTCCTCCACAGTGGATTGCCTTTGCTGGCGTAGGCATTTGTTTCTTTCAGTGGTATTGGGAACATGCCAAGTATGAAGGACTAAGAGACAGCAGGTGAAATTATTTATATCCTTTAATTTGTGATGGTGGAAGCCTAATGGTTAAGGATCTCAGCTTCAAAACAGAAAGCTTGCAGATTAAATCCCATTGTCATGCACACACAGAAGAGGAGACTCACAGAAACATTCAAGATGTTTGACGATTGGAAACAGGTAAGTATGTTGAGTAACTTAAATCAGAAACAGTGTGCTTATCTCTTGCAGGTTAGTGCTGGAAGCGGTCCACAGAGGAAGAAGACAGACGTGATGATATTCCACAAAGGATAACAGGTAAGCAGTCAGGCAGGCAATGAAGGTAGACATTGACGAGACCAGACAGAGAATGACTGTGAAGTGCGGGTATTTGAGGGCTGGTTTAACAGGTGCTGATGATCAGTACTCCGGTGTTTGAGATTGGGGAGGTGTGGTGATGGAGTCTGGTGCTGAGTGGTTGACAGATTCTGTGACAGTACCCCCTCCTGCATGTGTGGCTCCCGAAGACCAAGGTGGACGACGACGGGGACAACCTCTTTCTCTGGGTGCAGGGCGACTTGAGTGATTGTTATGGAACTCGGTGAGTAAAGCTGGGTCCAGGATATTGTCCCGAGGCACCCAGGAGCATTCCTCTGGTCTGTGCCCCTCCCAATCCACTAGATATTCCAACTCTCCACCCCGTCTCCGGGAGTCCATAATGGTGTTGGACCTTGTAGATGGGTGCTTCATCAGACTCAAAGGGAGGAGTAGGCAGAAGGCATCCTTAAGTTGTTGGAAGGCTTCAATAGCTGTAGGGTACCAGGATAGAGACTTTGGCCAGCTCTTCAGAATTGAAGTGAGGGGTTATGATACGTTGCTATAATTGGCAATGAATCATCTGTAGAAATTGGCAAAACCAAGGAATCTATATAGTTCCTTCACTGTAGAGGGTTGTGGCCAGTCACGGATGGCTTGCACATTCCCCTGGTCCATCTCGACACCTTGAGCGCTGAAAATGCAGATGATATTGGTATATCACAAGCTTTAAAGTTAAAAGACAGAAACTGACAAAAAGATGGAAATGGAGGCACTTGCTTTGGAAACTTGGGCACAAAATAACAACATGATTCTAAATGGAGACAAATTTGTCGAAATAAGGATATGTTTTGCAAAAAATCCAACACAACCACCACCACTCACACTGGGAGGTCAGGAGGTTCCTGTTGTATTACAGTCAAAATACCTAGGGTATCTTCTTGACAGTCAACTAAATGGAAATTATCATATTGACGAGTGTGTAAAAAAGGCATCTCAGTGTCTTCACTTTTTGACAGTGTTTGCGAAACATGGAGCTTCTGCTGATGATTTAGTCAGTATGTTTTGCTCCCTGAAAAGACCTTGTCTAGAGTATGCAAATGTGCTGTTAGTTGGTTGTACAAAAAAGCAAGCAACTTTACTGGAAAGCATGCAGAAGAGAACACAACAAATTATTGAGAGATTTACTAACACATCAATACATCTACCTGATTTACAAGGTCGGAGAGAGCAAGATACCATCAAATTAATAGAATGATCATCCACTTCATGATCTTTTTCCACCAACCAGGGGTGAAAAAAATGGTCGGCTTCTTAGGAAGCAAAGTAATTTGACATTATTCAAAGCAAGGACAAATTGTTATGCTAGTTCTACCATTCCTTTTGGTATTAGATTGTTTAATGAATATAATGTGGATGTTTAGGGTCCTTTTTGCAGTTGCACTTGTATGTTTTATTAATTTGTCTTGTATGTTTTATTAATTTTTATTTTTATTGTATGTGTGTGTGTAAATGGATGTATATTTTGTGTATGTATGGATGGTCACCGTGATTTTGCCAAGAAAGACGTGTTCCTAGATCATCATCTTTTGTTGATCCTGGATCAACATTACTGTCCATAAATATAGACTAAACCCAATCCCTACCCCTAACATCTTTTGTTGATCCTGGATCAACATTACTGTCCAAAAATATAGACTAAACCCAATCCCTACCCCTAAACCTAACCTTACCCATAATTTATTCCTAAAATCAGTGTGAAATGTTAGCTGATTAACAAGGGTGTAATTCCCTCAATTCTGATTGGTTAATTGGAATGTTGTTCCAGGAACATGTTGTACTTGGTGAAATCACGGTCACCATGTATGGACGGATGTATATGTATATGTGTGCATATGTATATTTTTAATTATTAATTGGTGTAGTATTATTGAATATGTTTTGAATATATTTCAATTTATTTTATGCGATAATTCAATCTCAGTATTGCTAAGCAGAAAATTAAACTTCAAACTTCATGATGTATCCCAGGAATGAGATGTTGGTTATATGGAATTCTCATTTCACTAGCTTGAGGTATAGATGGTGTTGCCTCAGCTTCTGCAGGACCTGCATAACGTGTTGGTGATGGTTGGCCAGGGCCCGGGAGTAGATCAAGATGTCATCGATGTAAATGATCACGAAGCGATGGAGGAACTCCCGGAAAATCTCATTCATGAATCCTTGGAATACTTGTAAGTATCGAATAAGGTTGTAGGCACTACGCAGATCCAGTTTGGAGAAGAAGCGACCGCCCCACAGTTGTTACAGTGCGGATTGGACCCGAGAAAGTTGATAATGGTACTTTACAGTTTGGGAATTGAGGGCTTGGTAATCGATACACGGCTGCAAGGCTCCATCCTTTTTAACTCCAAAAAAAACTGGATGCAGCAGGGGAAGTAGATGGACTAATGAAACCTTGAGCAAGAGCTTCCTCAATATACTCCTCCATGGCCTTTTTCTCCGGGATGGACAGAGGATATACCCTTCCCTTTGGTGGCCCCAGGCAGCAGGTCGATAGCGCAGTCCCATGGCCGATGAGGTGGAAGCTTGGTGGCAAGTTGTTTACTGAAGACGTCTTGGAATGCCCGGTATTCCTGGCATATCTCCACTTGATGGTGAGAATCGGGACTTTCAATGGAGGTGGAATTCACAGGGATAGAAGGCCCGGACTTGGGGAGAGTAACGGGAACTGGTAGGCTGTGAAGACATCTCTGGAGACATTGCTCACTCCAATGCAGAATTTCACTATTGTACCAGGAAATTATGGGCTGATTTTGTTCCATCCACTGCATCCCATGATAATCCACTTTTGACCCCTCCAGCACCATGAATGATATATCCTCAGAATGCAGGCAGCCAATGTGGAGCATAATGGTTGGAGTGAGGTGGGTGATGATACCTCGGCCCAACGGTTTTCCCAGAATGGTGTTAATGTTCAAAGATTGCGGGCTGGGGACTCTCTTGAGGTGGAGTCGGCGGAGAAGGCTGCTGGAGATGAGTCCCCGGGAATGATTCAATTTGCAAGCAGCAAGGTGTTGAGCAATCCAAATTGATTTTGAGATGAATCTCTCCAATCCAACGGTGTCGTCATAAATCGCCATCTGTGCCCGGATATATGGAGCAAGACCCTGCCAGTAAGACATGATTAATGCATTCTCGTTCCATCCGCTAGCAGCAGCAAGGGTCCGAAATTGTAGAGCATAATCAGCCACGGTAGAACGCCCTTGACAGAGATGGTACTGAGAGGGTGGTGGCGGCTTGTCCAAATACCTCCTTGATATGATTCATGAAATCATCCAGAGATCATGTGACCGGGGTGTTGGATTCCCACAGTGTTCTCACCCACTGCAGAGCCCTGCCAGAAAAGAGAGATATAATATAGGCATTTTTAGAGCATTCAGAGGGGAACCGGTGAGGCTGCTTCTCAAAATACAGCAAGCATTGCAAGATAAACCTGCTGCAATCTTCCACCGTGCCAGAGAACGTCGCTGGTTGGGCTATGGGACTCGCTACACCATCCAGCGACGAAGCCGATGAGGAAGTAGCCAGTTAGTTGCAACGAATGAAGAAGAAGGTGTACCAGTTCGGCAAAGGGATCAGTTTCGGGGTTAGGAGTGGCACCGCTCTCCATATGGTCTGGTCTGATTCACAGAAATGTCCAAGATGTTTATTGACGATTGGAAACAGGTAAGTATGCCGAGTAACTTAAATAGGAAACAGTTAGTGTGCTTATCTCTTGCAGTTTGGTGCTGTCAGCAGTTCATGGAGGAAGAAGACAGATGTGATGATATTCCACAAAGTATAACAGGTAAGCAGTCAGGCAGGCAATGAAGGTAGACACTGACGAGACCAGACAGGGAATGACTGTGAAGTGCGGGTATTTGAGGGCTGATTCTAATGAGTGTAACAGGTACAGATGATCAGTATTCCGGTGATTGAGATCGGGGAGGTGTGGTGATGGAGTCTGGTGCTGAGGGGTTGACAGATTCCGTGACACCCATGGTGTGACAGGAGAGGTACATGAGATTAATTCTTACATTGGGTACAGTCATGGCCAAAAGTTTTGGCAGTGACATCAATTTTGTGTTTTGCAAAGTTTGCTGCTTCAGTATTTGTAGATTATTTTTCCACATGTTTCTATGGTATACTGAAAAACAATGATAAGCATATCATAAGTTTTAAAGGCTTTTATTGGCAAAAATATAACGAGTCAGTATTTACAGTGTTGACCCTTGTTCTTCATAACCTCTGCACTTTGCTCTGGCATGCTGGATATTAGCTTCTGGGCCAAATCCTGACTGATGGCGATCCATTCTTGCCTTATTAGTTCTCGGAGTAGTCCCCTCGCATTTTGAGAACTGACCACAAATTCTGTATGGGATTGAGATCCGGGGAGTTGCCTGGCCACGGATCCAAAATTTCAATGTACTGATCATCGAGCCACTATTTTATCACTCTTGCTTTGTGACATGGTGCTCCATCATGCTGGAAAATGCACGGATCATTACCAAATTGCTCATGGATCGTTGGAAGAAGTCACTCTTGCAGGACGTTTTGATACCATTCTTTATTCATGGCAGTGTTTTGGGGCAGAATTATGAGAGAGCCCAATCCCTCGGTTGAAAAGCAACCCGACACAAGGATGGTCTCAGGATGCTTCACTGTTGGCACGACACAGGTCTCATGGTAGCGTTCACCTTTTCCAGATGTCCCAAACAATTGGAAGGGAGCTTCATCAGAGAAAATAACTTTCTGCTGTCCAATCGTTGTACTTCCTGCAGAATTTCAGTCTGTCCTTGACGTTCTTGGAAAGAAGTGGCTTCTTTGCTGCCCTTCTTGACACCAGGCCGTTGTCCAAAAAGTCTGTCCTTGACGTTTTTCTGGAGAGAAGTGGCTTCTTTGCTGCCCTTCTTGACACCAGGCCGTTGTCCAAAAGTTTTGGCCTCACTGTGTGTGCAGATGCTCTCACACCAGCATGCTGCCATTCCTGAGCAAGCTCTACACTGGTGGTGACACGATTCCTTAGCTGACTCCTCAGGAGGAGATGGTCCTGGCACTCTGGGACATTCTGAAGACTACTTCACTGCAGTCGAACCTCTCTCCTTGAAGTTCTTGATGATCCGGTAAATGGTTCTTTCAGGTGCAATATTCTTTGTAGCAATTTCCTTGCATGTGAGGCCATTTTGATGCAAAGCGATGATGGCTGCACGTGTTTCTTTGGAGGTAACCATTGCTAGCAAGAACACAGTGATTGGAAGCGCTTCTTCCCTCCTTTTATAGCAATCAGTCTGCTCTTGCAATCTAATTAGTATGATAGTGATTTTACCTGACTAGTACTCATTCACACTTTCACATGCGCTGCTGTTATGATTAGTCAATTAATTTTAGCTGGTCATTTTGTGTCAGGATAAAAAAAACAGTGAAATTTGTTTTGTTTTTGTTTTTTGTGAAAAACATTTTTTGGCCAATGAAGCTTTTAAGAATGATTTAAAATGCATCTGATCACTCTACACAATAATCTAGAAACAATGTGAATGAACACCACAACAGCTTAAGCAGCAAACTTTGCAAAACACAAAATTTATGTCACTGCCAAAACTTTTGGCCATGACTGTACTTGAGATTAAATCACCTTGTGCCTTTGAGCAAGGTACTCAACACCAGGTAGCTACACGGATACTTTTTCTATAATAATTTGTATACTGGATGCAAAGGAGATTAAATGAAACAATAAATAATTTGCATATTTGGGGTGATGCCTTTATACTGGATCTCCTTCTTGTGATTTTTGCCAGCACAAAGCTGGAATTGTGCACCTGACTCCCACACTTTCAGCCTTACCAAGCATGAATATGTTTGTATCTGTTTGTAGCATGTGTGTGTAGGCAGCTTTTCAAATGATCTTAGGTGTCTAAATCTATGATTAGAGAAGGCTCTTTGCAGGGAAGGAAGTATATTTTAAGCAAATGATGAATGAATGATATACTGTATATTTCTCCTAGCTAGAAATTTTGACTGAATGAATTAATTTTATGTGTGACTAACTGTATAACCAGGATTTAGAAGAGTTAGAAACATGGATGTTGCCTTAGCAAGTACAGCTATCTTGTCCTGACCTGGTTCAGAAGCTGAACTGTAGACTGAATCTGCAATCTACATTCTTAAAAAATTGCTTATCCAACAATGACAATTAATCATTTACTCACCCTCATGTTGTTTCAAACCTTTATGACTTACTTTACTGTGTAGGGAAAAAAGCAGTGGTCGCTATTTTGCATGCAATTGCAATAAACAGAGACATAAAAAGGACATAAAAGCAGGGTACACTCTTAAAAATAAAGGTGCTTCACGATGCCATAGAAGAACCTTTTTGTCTAAATGGTTCCATAAAGAACCTTTAACATCTGAAGAACCTTTCAGTTTCACAAAAGGTTCTTTGTGGCGAAAGATGGTTCTTCAGATTATAAAAAGGTAAGAAAGAGATGGTTCTTTAAAGAACCTTTGACTGAATGGTTCTTTGTGGAACCAAAAATGGTTCTTCTATGGCATCGCTTGAAGAACCTTTTGAAGCACCTTTATTTTTAAGAGTGTATTAGCTTGTGAGGTTTTTGTCATGTAAAACAATAGTAAATGACAATAAATTCACCTTTTTATGTTATTGATATTGTTTTTAAGTAGTAGTTTTATTATTATTATTATTATTGACACACATAAACATAAACTTCACTGGGACGTAAGCAGGTCACACAAAAACATACGCATGAGAATATATGAACTAATACAAATTAGCCACCAATTTGCCAAAGCATGAAATAGTTACGAATTGCCAAGATATTGTGTTGGTTACTGCTCCTTTTGGTGAAGCTGGTGTACTCTGCTTATTTCAAAACTGTTTCTTTTTTTCTAATGCAAGGGCATTAAATAATTATAATGTATCTCACTGACACATCATTCTAACCTAACTAAAGCCTTCACTCAACACCATAATGGCAATCCACCATCCAAAGCATTTTTGCCCCCAAGCCCTGATTAATTTCTGACCTTTGTGACAATAAAGATAACACACTATACGTATATGCTGGGATATGGCAGTTAGAATAATAGCATCAACAATACCCCTGATTTCTTCTGTTTCATTTGAAACCACTGTTAATACTCCTTTCAATAGTAAACAGAGACTTTGACTCCAGGGAGGTATATGGGTAACCTTTCGCCCTTTTCTCGTTGAACACTGTTATTAGATGAAGCTTGTCTTTCTACTCTGGGGGATTAGAGCTGTGTCTTTCTGTATCTTAGAAAAGATTTGTGTTTATGTACAAGCCAATGTTTAGCAATCATTATACAAATAAATAGGACAAAATATGAACTTTGAAGAATGAGGCTGTTAAGCTACTATGGAAGTATCATATCAGAGATACATTTCACATTACACTGATATATTTAAGCTCTTATTCTCTGACAATATTGACATCCAGGATGTCACCCAGTGGTACAGGTTTGGAACAACATGAGGGAGTAAAAAGGACAGTTTTTTTTTCTGAGTGACCTATTCTTTTAAACGTGCAATTATTTGAATATAAAATGTTCTGTTTGATCATCAGATGTCCTTCAGAGATGCAATGTAGTCGTCCTAGTTGATCTAAAACTTAAAAAAAAAAATTCCACTTTGAAGCTCCTTGAAGTTTCTGGCTAAATATGTTTCAGCACTGATTGAAATATAAGTAAAATTTTCTCTCATTTATTTTTTTCCCCTATGGACAATTACATTTAAATTACCTGCCCCAAAATGAATATCTAAATTAAGCCTCTGAATGTAAAACTATAATATTCTTCAAAATATTATCATTGATAGTTGTCTGCAGCCTTAACTCTTCCCTGTGGTATGCTGTTTTGTGTGTAATGATGGGTCAGGTCCCCTGCAGTGTGAAAGCACATAGCAATGTCTGGCAGTCAGTTCTAAGATATAGCAGCAATTAGGAAATAGAACTGACCCAGACATTCAATTCCTACTGTGAACCAGTGCCTGTGTATACATATGTGTATATAAATATGGTAGTTGCAGATTGCAGCTGCACTAGATTGTAATTTAACCTCTGTTATGCTGTTGTGAGTTAGTGAAAGCTATTTTGCTTGTAATGTCAGTTGACGTTACTGGGATGAGCAGAGGACAGGCTATTTTTGCTAAATCTCTTGGTGCATCAAGGTCAGCAAAAATTGATGTTTATGCATGCTACAGAGTATTAAGCTCTGTGTAGAATGAACTCGCACGAAGATGAAGATGAAAGTAAAAGTCTTTAATATTATCCACACAAGGTAATCCACAACAAGGCATAAGAAACACATACACGCTGACGACACCGGACAAAAAAAACACTGAACTGAATACAACTTATATGGGGAGGATAATAAAATCAAGGGGAGACAGAAACTAGGTCAATGGAACATGAGGGATCAAATGAAAACAAACACAATAGTTCATAACGGTGACAATCACATTAAAATTCCAGTTTATAATTCAGAGATTTAACTTAACTACAGTGCCTTATGATGGGGTAAGTTAAAATGCTGACTCAGTTTACCCCACAACATTTGGCTTACTTTGCCCCATAGCTGCCATATGGAAAAAATAGCTACTGTTGCTTCAGGCTAATATTTAGCTAAATTATTTGCATGGTTTTATATGTTGCTAAATCCCCTATATGTATCATAAATATTTTTGGACCTGGATCAATTTGCTTTGATGTAACAACCATATGTTATGCTAAAATTGTACTTTGACAAGCCAAAAAATGTTTTTAAAGTAAATGGGTGCCTTCCATTCTTTCAGAGTGTGCTGTCTTCTCTTTTAATTGTATATTTGTAACAACTGGATCATTTGTATTAACAAGCACCCACCCCCCTAGTGCCCCTTTCTTGGTTTGGGCCACTGCCCCTCAAAATGTCTGTGCACGGCCCTGTCTTGGTGCAGGTAACAAAGAAAAATAGCCTACAAATTGTTCATTTACTTATACCACCCGCATTGTAACAATACAGAGCTGGTTGAAAATCGGTGAACTTAACCTTTAAAGTACATTTCTTAACTGATTAACTCAGCTGGCTGTCAAGAGATACCAGTGTCAAACTGCTTCTCAAACTGTGGAAGTTGTACCAAACCTGTGCTTTGCTAGTTTTGGCACAACTTCCACAGTGATTGTCAAACAGTACTGACAATTTATTACAAATAACTCTGGAACTGAACATTCAAATTGCTCCAAATAAAAAGTTAAATGAAATGAACAAATATGTAAATGTGCTGTGAAAAAAAAAAAAAAAAAACTTTTCCGGTTTCTAGACTTATTGGGGTCACTTGCAGGTTGCCAATTTTTTACAGTGTACACAACCATATTAAGCATCACCTCTTTTTGTCTCCCTCCAGGGTGAGAGTTGTGGAACAGGGTGATGGGAGTCCAGGACTCTCTATTGCCAGGATTACGGCATGTCATGAAGCAGTCGGCTCAACTTCTGCTGCTGGTTCTACTGCTCTGGATGCTGCTTTTCCTTGCTGTCTTTACCTACTTAACTGACTCGAGTTCCCCTTTCAACTCTGAATCTCAACACTCAACCTATGTTCAGCATAGTGCCCAGGCCATCATGGCGTCCCATAATTCCCGCTGGGGTCTGTATGCAGAGAGGAGGGGTCCTTTCCAGCGCAGGCAAGTGTTTCAACCTCCTCGCACTAGAGAAGAGTTTAATTTCAGGAATTCTGATGAACGTCCTAAAAAAGTGACTCCTAACAGTAACTACAGTAATGACTATTTTTCCAATGGCTGGTCGCTGGTTCGTGGTCTGTGGAAGGGACAAGTGTCCTCCAAAATGCTAAGCCAACGACTACGGCGAGCCATGAGGGACCATGCTCACTCTAATAAGCACAAAGTTCTCTACAAAGGCCAACAAAAGACAACCAAGAGTAGACAGGAGATGCTGTGTCAGATGAAACAGCAAGCAAAACTCAGGACTCTGGATGGCTCTGAACAGCCCTTTTCTCACCTAGGTTTTCAACAGCTGGCTCCTCATAAATTGCAGCAGATGTACACAACATGTGCTGTGGTGACTTCAGCAGGGGCAATACTTGACTCATCACTGGGACGTGAAATTGGTGAGTTTGCTAGGGATAATATGCATATACTATATACACCAGTGGTCAAAAGTTTGGAATAAGATTGTTTTTACCTTTTTTTTGTTGAAAGAAGTCTCTTACAATCACCAAGGCTCCATGTATTTGTTTAAAAAAAACAGTATTACTGTGAAATATTAGTACAATATAAGCTAAATATATTTATTGTAATAATTTAAAGTTTTTCAGCAGCCATTACTCCAGTCAATCTCACATGATCCTTCAGAAATCATTCTAATATCCCGATTTGGATGCACAAGGATGCATTAAATTGATCAAAAGTGACACACCGTCTGTACAGACATTACATTTCATTCAGCCTGAGGCTTATTCATTTCACTTTTGGCTTGAAGGGGCTTTTACATCTGCCAAAAATAGAATTTTTTATATTAAAAACAAACAAGCAAACCCAGCCCAGAATTAAAAAGAGACGCAATGGCAACAAAATGCATTACTTTCCATAAAAAGTAACTCAGTAACGTAATTAGTTGCTTTTTTAGGGAGTAACACAATATTGTAATGCATTACTTTTAAAAGTAACTTTCCCCAACACTGATAGACAATACAGAACTGTATCACAAATAAAATTATAGAGGTACATATAGGAGACCTAAATCAAATATTATTGTGTTCCCATGCTCCAACAGCAAAAAATAAAAATAAATAAATAAATAAAAATCCTCTATTGTGTTCTCATGTCATTCCAAAAGAGGATAAAATGAAGAGAGATGCATTACAGCAGTCAGAAATAAAGAAATATGTCAGTCTCTCCCTCAGCAGCTGTATTAAAAACCCCATGACAACAATATTGACTGTTGACAATATAAGATCCATCCATACATTTTATATGTATATTTTTTATATTTGTAATTATATATATATAATTAAAATACCAAAAATAAAATACAATTATAATATTTTCAATATTGAATACTGTCTTTGCTCTTTAATTTTGTGAGTGTTACGAATCCTGTCCATGGACTTCTGTCCAATCGCCACCAGAAGTCACTCGTCCATCATATTGACTCTCTCACTACACAGACTGTTAGACGTCACCACGGACTACATTTCCCATCATCCATTGCACTGATTGCACACAGCTGTAACCAATCACACACACACACTATATTACACTCACTCAGATCCTTCTCAAACTGCTGAGTATTGTTTAGCGCATATCACTCTTTTAGCGATAGCTGCATTACGGAGCCAGTCCTAGTTCCCGTTCCTCGTTCTAGTCTTAGTCTAGCCACTTCGTGTTGCCTTGTTGTCTGTTTCCTGTGTTTCTTGGATTAACCCTTTGTCTTGCTGTTTTGGACTGTGTTTGCACCTTGCCTGGACTATTATTGCTCGTGTTATTGGAGTACCCCTCTTGTCGATCGAAGACCCACACTAGCCCTAGGAATATTCTTTGTCTTGGCTGTGATATACCTGTGTTATCTGACCCTTGCCTGTTTATTGACCACGCCTTTGTAAATAAAGCCTTGCACATGCATCCGCACGTCTCGTTCGCCCCGTAACAGTGAGAGTTGTAACATTTTTTCAGCGTTCTTTGGTGCATATAAAGTTCAAAAGAAGAGCATTTATTTGAAATAGAAATCTTTTGTAACACAGCAAAGCTCAAACGAACCTTTCAACTGAAGAATAGGACACAGAATAAGAAAGTTCAACACTCATCAGCAATAAAAAAGAAAAAAGAAAAATAAATGTTTATTTAAAGTCATTTTTGCTTAGTATGGTTTAAATGGCTCATCGAAGGTCAGCAGCAAAGACATTGGCTAATAAAATGGGATTAAATATATAAAGGATATTTGTATTATTTAACGTATTTAATTATTGCAGGTTTGCGCCATATTCTGAGTTTGCATTTCATGGTTTTTATTAATTTTGAGTAATACTGAATCTGTTTTTGTGCAAATGAGATGAGCAAATGCGTGTTCACATTTATTCTAGAACTACAGTAAACATGTTTACACAGCGCTATAACGAAAATAAGCTCTGTGACCAAAAAAGTTTATTATATTTACACATTTTGTTCATCAAGATAATGTTCACAAATTAACACAACTTTTGTGAATTTTGAAGCCTAAATACAATCAGCAGAAGTAAAAAGTTAAAGATAGACTATAAACAAACTACACCACAGTCGCATGACTTCACCACTACCAACGTCACCACCACAAAGCTTGTGACAACTCTTCCAGTCTTCATTTAAAATAACCTATACACGTTGGAAAATTGGAGTTAGAATAGTTTGCAAGAGTGAGATAAGGCATTCAGGTTTTAACCAAAAACCAGTTCAAAAAATATATTGACTTCAGGACAATGGAATCGTAAGTGCTAACTGCTAACTCGTTTCCGGATTTTAGGACTCATTTCTGCAGCACTCAGTAGTTTACTTTGTCTTCCAAACCTGGAAATGAGAAAAGGGACACAACATAAAGTCCATTTTCAAGTTCAATGTATTCTTTAGTTTATATACAGTTATATGCAGAAGTCCTTCAGAGAAATGTGTCATGCAATGCCCCCAACCACGCATCTGCAAATTTCAGATTCAAAACTGTGGGGCGAGATTGTGTTTAATAATAGATTACAGTACATAGCCTATTATAATCGTGGAATTTATTTATTACATATTTTAAAGTTAAAATATTTATTTTAACTTAAAATTTTAGCTAAAAAAAAAATCTGTGTAACATCTAATTACACACAAAAAAATTTTGTAAAATTGTTTTCATTTATTTATTTATTTTTTTTATTAGACTTTTTAGTAGCCAAACAGGCACTTTCCTGTCTTGTTTTGATGGTTGCTCTCTCTTCCACTTCTTCAACTCAATTCATCGCCACTCTTTTTTCTTTTTCCTCGTTAGACTTTGATTTGGTCTGCTTTTGAATAGCGACATTGATGCACAAGGCCTAATTGTTGAATGTGTTGGAACATGAATAGCACAGCTGACAGCCAATGGCAGATAAGCATTAGAGCAGTGCTCCCTGTTCTCCAGAAGCCCTTGCATTGCCCTGTTTCATTGTTAGAAAGAACGAAAGCACTGCTGCTGGAAGCCGCACCGTGTATTTGCATGTTTTTGTTTATTTGTGGGAGTCTTAAACGACTTTCTGTGACATTGAAACTTGTGTCTTAGACACTTACAGCAGTAGTTTGTGTAGTAAACTCAAAATATATTACATTTATAAATTCAAACCACACAAATTTCTTTGTTGAAAGGTTTATTTGATTATTTGCAGGTTTTTATTACTAACAAATGAAGCGAAAGTTTGGAAAGTGAGTCTAGATAAAATGGTTCCTGTTGCTAGATGTTAGTGAATTGTAATTTGCTACCTTCTAGTGGTGATTGAATGTTTTGCATGTAAAAAGACATTGATGGAAGAAGATCATCATAATGCACAGTATAGAGATGCTTTGATTATTTAGGTCTATGAATAAGGAATTACTCGGTTTGCTAGGGATATAGCAAAGGTAAAATCCAGTATACCTGTACAACAGGCTCCTGTCTGTTAGGAGTTTATTCTGGAAGCATTTGCCTTACGACACTAGAGGGAGCAATATCTTACAATATTAGCTTGGCCATAACAGTTTTTGCAGACTGGTTCAATTAATGAGCACAAGTTCCTTTTCCTTTTTCTTTTTTTAATAATAATAATAATAATAATTTTCTAATCAATAGAGTAAACAATCAACAACTGAATATATAAAAGTATAATCAGAGTTTCCACTGTGACAACACTGGAGGGAGCACATTGGAGCATATTGTCACAAAAGGTCACCACATGTTCTAGCTTATAAAACTTGACTGGTCTTTTTGATTGACTGCTGTTTTTGCCATTTTAGATTCCCATGATGCAGTGCTGCGTTTCAATGCTGCACCCTGCAAGGGCTATGAAAGAGACGTGGGCAGCAAGACAACCATTCGAATCATGAACTCTCAGGTTAGGGTCATTTGCATTGTGTTTCCCTGTGTGCAAGGACTAAATAGAGATGTTTTCTTCTCTTTTATCAGATTCTAGCAAACCCCAAACACAAATTCAACAGCAGTTTGCTCTATAAGAACATTACCTTGGTAGCCTGGGATCCTGCTCCTTATAACATTGACCTGCATAAGGTATGAAAGTTACATCATAGTAAATCAGTCAGAAACGTAATACCATTCAACCCTGTTAAACTTTGCTTATGTAGTTTTCTAGATAGTTTTCTTTCTTGAGATATATATTTGGCGAGGCAGATAACCCTTAACGCTGCACCTCACGATAAAAAAAACTAAACAAAAAAAACTTAATTATAATAAAAAAAACTCCATAACAGCTGTAAAAAGTGAGTCACATTTCACAAAAACACTCTGCCATCTTTTAACCGTCTTGGGCCTTGATAATCCTCCACTGAAATAATCTTTATGGAACTGGCTCCCTGGTCACGACATGGCACGGCACTAACTTCTGTGCTCACACACTGCACTCTTCTTCACTCCTTCTCTCCATGTGTCCGTAATGCTAGAAACAGACTACCTGTCATATTAAAAGTCTCCTGACCTGCAGACCTGTATGAATATACACCTACAGTATATACAGTTTTGGGCTAGTGACAAAAATAATAAATGTACACAAAGAAAAAATAAACTTAAAAGTATTATTTTAAAATTATTTTATTATTAATATAATAATATATAATATATAATTACACCAGGGTGACTTCCTGTTTCACATGAGTATAAATATGAGGGAACACAAAGGACCAAATTCCTTTAAAATGAGTAAAACCAAAGAATATTGTTCTAATGTGCAGCAATAGACTTTTGAGCTTCACAAATTAGAAAGGTGCAGTAGGAAAAATAGCTAAAGCATTGAACATTTCCATTTCCACCATCAGGGCAATAATTAAGAAGTTACAATCAACAGGAAATGTTACGAATTTGCCTGGATGGGGACGTTTGTCTAAATTGTCTTAAAGCAAGGTGAGGAGGATAGTTTGAGTGGCCAAAGACTCTCCAAATATCACAGCTGGAGAATTGCAGAAAATAGTCTCGGGGGTCAAAAAAATAAATAATCAAATAGCACCTACATAACCACAAGTTGTTTGGGAGGGTTTCAAGAAAAGAAAAAATCCTCCGCTATAATCCGAAAACAAACTCCAGCATATTGAGCTGCCAGACACTACTGGAACTTAAAATGGGACTGGGTTCTATTGGTTCTTTGCTTTTTCCCATACAGGTATGGATTTCACAGATATAAAAATATATGTCAGATACTTGCACATACATGCAACATATATTTCAAAATAAAACAAAAATGTCAGTTTTCAGATATGTAACAAATATTTTCCAAAATACACACATATATGGCACATATATGCCTATAGAATATATGTGAATATATGTGGCACATATATGCATATAGAACATTTAGCAGCAAACACTCAAGATGGGCTTGATGCACAAAGGGATAAAAAAAAAAAAGTATCCCATGTCCACAGTTAAATATACTGCTGTATATTTAATGTTGTGGGCCTATTTTTCTGCTGGAGGTCCTGGACGTCTTGTTCTGATAGATGGCATGATGGATTCTATCAGATAACAACAGATAAAAAATTTAAACCTGACTGTCCCTGCTAGAAATGGGCCATGGATGGATCTTCCAGCACAACAATGATTTATTTTTTAGAAGAGGTATATTCAAGTAATTACATTAATGACTTTGAATTTTTGAATGAACTTTGAATGAATTTTTAAATATATAAATAAATCAATACAAATTTTGCAGTATCTCACTGACCCTTTAATAAAACATGAAACAAAGCATAAGCCTAGTCCAAGTTTCAAATGCATGTTTTAGCTATCTTAACTGCAAGCAACTTGCCCTGGCATATCTTTGCATTTGATTTGTATCAAGATGTACACCAGTAATGGTTTTATTTATTTATTTTGTAAGACACATACAGTATATATATATATATATATATATATATATACTTAAATGTCCTAATTAAACTAAGGCTTAATTTATGCCCTGTCTTTGAAACCAGGCCTAAGTGCCTAAAGTGACTTTATAGTTAACATAATATTTTCCTGTTTTCTCAATACCCACAGTGGTACCAGCATCCAGATTATGACCTGTTTACTCCATACATAAATCACAGGAACAATTTCCCTGAGCAGCCCTTTTATATCCTGCATCCTTCATTTATCTGGAAACTCTGGGATATTGTGCAAAGCAACACACTGGAGAACATTCAACCCAACCCTCCTTCCTCAGGATTTATAGGTATAAATACTCTTCATCATTAACACGAGCACATATATCTGTCCATTTTTTGATCCTTGCGCTCAGGAAAATTGTTGTGCCACATGTTGTGACGGTAATTTCTGAGAGATTTGCCATGCTGTGCAGTTGACGCACATATTCAACCCTAATTTAAGCGAGATCAAATGTCTCTCTGCCTACTTTTCCAGCGTATCTGCTGAATTACAAATGATAATCATGTCTGTTTGTATTCACTGTTCCTCTTGAATTCATTTTTGACTGAAGAGTGCAGGATGTGTGTGTGTGCGTGTGTGTGTGTGCAAATGCTGAAATGTGTTACTAGGTAATATCAATTTGATAGATGCAAGTTCGGGGGCATGACGGGATTATTTCAATCGGGCAGGGACTTCATGTGGAAAAAAGCAAACTCTCCGTTACATTTCTAGAGGATACTTACCTTGACGCAGGCCAATGGCTAACTGGCTGCCTGAGTGCCCAGGGCAGCATAGAGCCAATAAATGTGCGTGCAAACACACACATACACACTCTTTCTTGCTGTCTCCCTTGTGAGTTCTTTGCTGAATTTTGATGAATGAATGAAGGTTTGGCTTAAAACTCAAGATCTAAAAGAGACAGACAAGCAAATTAATAAAGGTTGAGGACTTATGCCAATATATATAGAGTATAATTTTGGGTAGTTGGTTTATTTTCTTGTGTGATTGACATATAATCAAGGTCTGTGTGAATCAGAGCTGTTAATACAAGTTGATGGCTCTCAAACAGACAATGAACATTCATAAAACCTATCAAACATCATTATGTGCTATCAAGGCACAATCCAATATCTGCTACTAAGAGAGCACTACAACAACCTCCAATGTAGAAATGTTATTCTTTAACAAACATCAGTGTTTTGAGTGAGTGATTGTGGATTGTACCTTTAACTAGGGTGACCATACGTGCCATTTTCCCAGGATGCGTC